>NC_056744.1:491178977-491301477 GCF_019279795.1 Protopterus annectens
AGTACTAGCATTCTCCCACTCTTGATAACTAACTTTCTGAATACTCCCCTGCTCAGTATTTCATGAGCCATTGCCAATATCTCCTACCGCACTCTTCTCTTTCACAGTCTTCCTCTCTGTCAAACTATCTTTCACTGCATGCATTAACATCTGCTCATCTTTACCCCTGTTAGCTCCTCCTTTGTTTTCCAAGAGTATGTGTGCTCAGTTTATAGTATATATTGCTGTTGACGTTACACCTTGAATGCTTTCAGTCCTTAGCATTTTATTTACATGACTGTTATTTCCTTTTCTATGATTCTTTTGCTGAGCCAAACATAGTTCCACTTGGATCAGTGTTCAACCTAGATCAGCATATTTAAATAAGCAAGTAAATAATTTTGCAACCAATTAAGTGATTGAGTTTAACATTCCCACAGGGCTTACAAATGCTCAGCATCCATGCTACTATTTCCTGGGTGTTCAGCTTGAATTGCCGTCCTAGCAGAGATAAGTACTTTGAATTGACTTTTTGCACTTTTATAAGTTATTTAAGGTCACTGCTGCTGTACTTGTGAATTATTTGCTGTATTTTTCTGCAGTGTATCACTGTAAAGTGCCATTGCTTTTCACTGACCTTGGTGCTGGTTTCTTTGACTTGTAGTCATTTTGAAAGTGCAGTGTTTAGCTAGTCGATTTAATTGCCCTGTTGTTATTCACTTTAGTCTATGTGTAGTGTCATTTTACGTTAAGAAGACTTTAGACTGCATTCTAGTGGGAGAGGAAGGTAGCCTGGTTTTTCTGAGCTGTGAATCACACAGGATGGCTTTAAGTGGGATACTTCATTGTTCAGAGGGCTATTTAGTCTGTTGTCATTGCTTCTATAAATCTGGCATGCTGCTTGTCACACAGTGGGTTTTAGCAGTGGTCTGTATTGATGCAGATACCTAGAAATGACATTTCCCTCTACAAGTACTGTTGAAACGTCCCATTATTTAGCTGTGCAAAGAGCGACTACTTTGCACAGTGAGAAGCGATGCCCTGTGAGTTTTGTATTAAATACTCCTGATTTTACTCCATGGTCTTACAGCAACCTTCTGATCTGTGAGTTTGGTAAATGTTGGCATTCTGAGGCAACATAGCAATTGACTCATGTTTATTGACAACCAACTAATTCTTAAACAAACTGATAAGATATGTGAGATACAAATTTACCTAATGTCAAAGGCTCTGACATATAAGCAGTCACACCCAACACACACAGTACAGATCAGACACATAGACCCACATATGCTAAAGCTCTTAAGGTTAATCTTCCTAAACTCTAAAGACCACTAGATATTGCAGTTACAGCAAATATGCTCTGCAGCCCCCAAACCACTCCAACACATGGTACCACATCTCATGGAGCCTCACACTGAGCTTATCGAAGGAATGACACTGAGGAAACTCAGAGCTATAATATATAACATTAAGTATCCTGTTTTTTGTTTATTTTGTTCTTTATTTCTTTGTTATTTATAGCACTTTGTGTACTGTGTATTTTTCTAGCTAGTTTCACTGTGTGTGAGGTATTAACTGGAAATTGTCCACTTTTATTAAGCATCTTTTGGGTTGTTTGTTTCTGATAACTTGTTGCAGTTAAACTCTTTTTTCTAGAGGCTCCTTTAGCTGTTTAAAACTTTCATTTAAAGGCTCACTGCTGCTTTGCAGCTGTGAGAAATATTTCTGCAGTTCGTTCTAAGTAGTGGGGATATTTGTAGCATTTCCATATTCAGGCTTGTATTTGGGCCTAGTGTTTGTGGAGGCTGTGTGTCTGAGCACATATTCAGGGACATCTTGGTTTAGCCAAAGCCATCAGGCATTTCAGTGAGAGAGAATTGTTTGAAGTCATTGGCTGACTGAGGTCACCTGGACTACAGCTTAGACTAAGCACCTCATTGGTTCTTTTGAGATTTCTTTCTTAAAAGCTGTCTCAGGTTTCAACTTTCTGTTACCTAAGAAGTTCAATTGTTGAGTGTTCTGCCATTTCACACTGAGCGTATCGACGGAAGGACACTGAGGAAACTTGGAGCTATAATATATAACATTAAGTATCCTGTTTTTTGTTTATTTTGTTCTTTATTTCTTTGTTATTTATAGCACTTTGTGTACTGCGTATTTTTCTAGCTAGTTTCACTGTGTGTGAGGTATTAACTGGAAAGTGTCCACTTTTATTAAGTATCTGTTGGGTTGTTTGTTTCTGATAACTTGTTGCAGTTAAACTCTTTTTTTCTAGAGGCTCCTTTAGCTGTTTAAGACTTTCATTTAAAGGCTTACTGCTGCTTTACAGCTGTGAGAAACATTTCTGCAGTTTGTTCTAAGTAGTGTGGATATTTGTATGATTTCCATATTCAGGCTTGTATTTGGGCCTAGTGTTTGTGGAGGCTGTGTGTCTGAGCACATATTCAGGGACATCTTGGTTTAGCCAAAGCCATCAGGCAATTCAGTGAGAGAGAATTGTTTGAAGTCATTGGCTGACTGAGGTCACCTGGACTACAGCTTAAACTAAGCACCTCATTGGTCCTTTTGAGAGTTCTTTCTTAAAAGCTGTCTCAGGTTTCAACTTTCTGTTACCTAAGAAGTTCAGTTGTTGAGTGTTCTGCCATTTCACACTGAGCTTATCAAAGGAAGCACACTGAGGAAACTTGGAGCTATAATATATAACATTAAGTATCCTGTTTTTTGTTTATTTTGTTCTTTATTTCTTTGTTATTTATAGCACTTTGTGTACTGTGTATTTTTCTAGCTAGTTTCACTGTGTGTGAGGTATTAACTGGAAATTGTCTACTTTTATTAAGCATCTGTTGGGTTGTTTGTTTCTGATAACTTGTTGCAGTTAAACTCTTTTTTTCTAGAGGCTCCTTTAGCTGTTTAAGACTTTCATTTAAAGGCTCACTGCTGCTTTTCAGCTGTGAGAAACATTTCTGCAGTTTGTTTCCCACCCTGTTGGTATAGTGTTTTTATAGTTGGTGGCTTCGCAGTTGCCCGCCCCTAGTGTAAATTTGATCTAGGACCCTCCTCCCAGTCTAGTGTCATTACCTCATTCTACCCAGTACAGGGAGAACATTTGAGAAGGCCAATCAGCTTAGTTTCTGCTACTCCTTTCTCTCTTTCCACTTAAAAAAATATATATATCTGTTTTTACTGTATTTGTGTTTCTTCCTACTTTATTTTGCTTTTGCATCATCTTAAAAGTACTCAATTGTATTTATTACTGCTTGGTGTAACTCATTTTAAGCCTTTTAGTTTAAGCACTTGGGCTTCAGACCAGTTGTTTTACATTAAGAAGGTTTGTGGTCTGCACTGTAGTGGCAGAACAGGTAGCTTACATCCATCTAAGTTGGGAACTGCTGATTGAGGGCTCAGTGTCTGTTATTCTACAAGTGTATTAATTCTGGTTTAAGCACTTGGGCTTCAGGCCAGTTATTTTACATTAAGAGGGTTCGTGGTCTACACTCTTGTGGGAGGAGAGGCTGGACTCTGCCCTTCTGAGCTGGGAATTTCTGGTTAAAGGCTTATAGTGCCTACATATTTGAACTGCTTCTTACTGAAATTGGTACACCTTGTTTACTGTAGCATAGACTAGATCCAGGCCTGCTGAATCTAGCTTTGTTTGTATAACTTGAGCACTAATCCAGGCATTCTTTAAAGTATTCAATTGTATTTATTACTGCTTGGTAGTAACTTGATTAAAGTGTAGCTATCATTCTAAGTCTTTTGGATTAAGCACTTGGGCTTCAGATCAGTTGTTTTACATTAGGAAGGTTTGTGGCCTGCACTGTGGTGGCAGGACAGGTAGCTTACATCCTTCTAAGTTGGGAACTGCTGATTGAGGACTCAGTGTCTGTTATTCTAAAAGTGTATTAGTTCTGGTTTAAGCACTTGGGCTTCAGGCCAGTTATTTTACATTAAGAAGGTTCATGGTCTGCACTCTTGTGGGAGGAGAGGCTGGACTTTGCCCTTCTGAGCTGGGAATTTCTGGTTAAAGGCTTATAGTGCCTGCATATTTGAACTGTTTCTTACTGAAATTGGTACACCTTGTTTGCTGTAGCATAGACTAGATCCAGGCCTGCTGAATCTAGCTTTGTTTGTATGCTTGTTGTTTGTTTGCTTGTTATTTCCCTGAAACGCTAATTCCACCTAAAACGTGGCTTTTTAGCGCTTCTGTGGATCCCTAGTGATATCTGCATTGCTTACTGTACTTATTTACTTGTTTCACTTGAAAGAAAGTTACTGTTTGTCATTTTTGCATTTAAGTTACCTGTAACACATTGCATTTAAGTTACCTGGCACTTGCTCACTAAGTCAGTACTAAAAAATTAAAAGCACTACACCCTCACAAACTCCCCTTGAGTATCTTGTTCCTAATTGGCCCTTTTTTTCAGTTATAAAGGAATTCCCAATACTATTCTAGCATGTCCAAAGGTCAGTTGTCAATCTCCTCTCCGGTCCAGCTGGTGAATCTGGGAATCTTGAGGCAATGTTACAACTGCCTCATGTACACAGACAACCCTCTCCTCCTCCCAACAAATTCCAACACATGTGAGAGATGCAACCATATAGCCAAACTGGAGGCTAAGTTCTCTCAACTCAGTACTGGCATAACCAGTCAGGAGGAGAAGGAAACCACAATCACTACAATTCCAGTCTCACATAGACCTACCATGACAGCAAACCAAACACATAAACACACAAAAACATACTCAGAGGCTCTAAATAAAAATCTGCCTAAGCAGCAGAGACCTCCAAAGCAGACACCCAAGCAACCTGCTACCCCAAAACAAAACACGTGCAACACATAGCTCACAAAGCCAGTGTGCCAAACAGTCACAGCCCTTAAGGCTCTACAACACACCTGATACACTTGTAATAGGTGACTCTATCATCAGGCACACTGACGTCCCGCTCACCAGGCTGAACAAGGAGAAGGTCACGGTGAGCTGCCTATTGGGCGCTAGGATCCACCACATAACACACGCACTCAGGTCACTCCAAGGCAAGTACAAATATAACTCAGTCATTGTCCATGCTGGTGTGAATGACCTGAGACGTACCTCCCTGGACTACATGAAAAGAGACATAGAGGAGCTTTCTGAGCATGTAGCCCAGGCCGGTATGACCCTGACCTTGAGTAGCATCTTACCCTCACCAAGAATGATGCCACAACATGAAGACAAGATGATCAATTTCAACAATTGGCTTAAGTATTGGTGTCATTCATAGGGGATCCAATGCCTGTCAGCCTGGGATGACATGCTCGACAAGCCACGATGCTTCACTAGGGACGGCTTGCACCTGTCACCCCTGGGCTTTTGGATATTGGCAAAGGCTCTTGCTACCCCCATAGTGCCTTTTTTAGGCAAGGCTCAAAAGACAAACCCACCTCCATAGGTATCACAAGGGATAAGAAACTAAGAGTAATGCTATTCAACGCCAGAAGTCTAAACCTCAAGATGCACACACTCGAAACTCTCCTTAGCATGGAGAACATTGATATCTGTGCAGTAACAGATACCTGGTTCAGGGCTACTGAGAGCACCCCAGCACTACCAGGTTATACCTCATACCATGCTTTTCAGCCCCAAAACTTGGACCAAACCACAAAAGGAGGGAGAGTATCAATATTCGTCAAAGATATCCACACCTCCAGGTTGGTGGCACAGCACAAAACATCAGAGACTATCCATGTGCAACTAACAGTGGGTAAAACTGCCTTCCACTTTATAGCCTGCTACAGACCACCCTCCCAAACCCAGGCACCCCACTCGGCCTTCCTGAGAACACTGGAAAATATGAAGGTCTCTCCAAACACCATTATATTGGGAAACTTCAACTACCCAAACATAGACTGGGAGCATTACTCTAGCTCCCACACCCTAGCCCAAAGGTTCCTAGAATTTATAAACTAAAATGCTATGGAACAACTTGTTACCACTGCCACAAGAGAGGAAAACATACTGGACCTGATCATCACCAACATGGGGACTCTATGCTCCAGTCCAGAAGTGTATCCCTCACTGGTAAGATCAGACCATAAACTAATCTCAATGGATATTCACTTCCCGACCCCACCCCCTACCCAGAAAACCACAATGAAAAACTTCTCTAAAGCAAATTTCACTCTCCTCAAAACCGAGGTGGAATCCTTCAAAGCCCCCGGGCCTGTGGAAAATACGGCCCAGACCTCAGAATCCTTTATAAAAGCATTCTATGAACACCTTCAGAAATGCATGGATCATGCAATCCCAAACAAAACCAAGACACAATCCTCCAAAGGCAGACGTCCTGTCTGGTGGACATCAAACTGGAACAACAGGAAGCATCGTAAAGGGAAAAATATAAAAAATTTTTTGGTGAAAGCAAGGTTTGTTATGCCCTCTTTAAAATTGTACAGGGAACCTGTTAGAGTTGGAACTTTCCCTTGTGGAAAGTGTAAAGCTTGCAAACATATTGTAACTAATTTTGAATTAATTAATAATGTTAGATTTAATAGTCATGGTCTCTTTAGTTGTAACTCTGCTGGTGTTATATATACTTTACAATGCCCCTGTAATAAATTTTATATTGGAGAGACAAAAAGGGCATTTAAAACTAGACTTTTAGAACATGTTAGGGATATTAGGAACTCTAAAATGGATAGCCCTGTAGCAGTTCATTTTGCAGAATTTCATAATAAATGTAGTGAAGGTTTGAAAGGGACAGTACTAGAACAAATTTGTGTTTCTGTGTTTAACAATGTTAGTATGAAAACTCTTCTACTTCAAAAAGAAGCTGTATATATTTTAAAATTTAAAACTATGTCTCCTTTTGAGCTAAATGAAGAGCTCAACTGGAAGGCATTATCTTATTAAGCTGTTTTTCTAATTGATTAATTGTATAATTATTTCAGTGCTTTTGTATATATTGCTGTGTTATTCAAGCATTTTATTCTCCTTGAAGGGGGTGAAGGCTTGGCAGAGAGTTATTTCAGTTTTTCATTAAATCTTCTTGGTGGATATTGTTTTCGTTGTTTGTTGTCCTGTCTGGTGGACCCCAGCCATAAACAAACTATACAATAGAAGGAGGAAGCTACTACATGATAGAGCAAAATCCCAAAAAGGCAAGGCATCTCTGATCAGTATTAGCAAAAAACTAAGGGCACTCATAAAATCGTCTAAGGCCAGCTTCGAGAGAAAAATTGCACAGGACACTAAGGATAATCACAAGGCTTTCTTTAGTTATGTTAGGAACCTGGGTGGGAATTCCCAGATATGGTCAGAATTTGTCCAAAATGACAAAAAAATACACCGAACCCACAGACATTGCCAACATCCTAGCTGACAGGTTCAGCGCAAACTCCCTCCCCCCACCAAAAGGGCGAATATCTATCCCAGCAGAGTGCTGCCCCCCTGACATCTCAAAGCAAAAATCACAGCATCAATGGGACCAGGCGGTGTCCCGGGCTGTGTCCTACATGAACTCCAAAAAGAGCTAAACCCAAACATAAAACTACTGTTCAATCTCAGCCTTACTAAAGGGTATGTACCCAAAGAGTGGCATACAGCAACAGTGGTCCCCCTCCACAAAGGTGGTGCCTCAACGGATCCTGGAAACTATCGCCCCATAAGCCTGACTAGCTTGGTCTGCAAAACTATGGAAAGGATCATCATGTACCTCATAAATAAAGATATTGGGGACCTACAGACACTGGATCCTACCCAGTTCAACTTTGTTAAGGGCAGATCCTGCCTCTTAAACCTGGTTGATTTCTTTGAAACAGTCACCAAGGCCATTGACGAGGGGAAGGTGGTCCACACAGCCTACCTGGACCTCGCAAAAGCCTTCGATAAAATACCCCACTCGAGCATTATAGATAAGCTCACCAGCTTAAATATAAACCCCTGTGTCACTAGATGGATGGCAAACTGGCTCAAGGACAGAACCCACATGGTTAGAATTGCTGGAGCCATGTCAGACTCCAAACCAGTTACAAGTGGCATCCCACAAGGCTCAGTCCTGGGACCTCTCTTGTTCGGTATATATTTCTCGGAGGTACAGGCAAACACGGAAGGACTGTGGCTGACCAAGTTCGCAGATTACTGCAAACTGGGCACCATAATCGACTCTCCAGCTGACACAAGCATCCTACAAAAGGGCCTCATAGAAACAGACAACTGGTGCCAGAGCCATGGCCTCAAGCTAAATTCCAAAAAGTGTATAGTCATCCCCTTTGGCAAAAGCAAAGTGCCCACAAATTACCACATAGGTGGTAATCCATTAAGTACAGAAGAAGTAATTATGGACCTGGGGACCCAAGTTGATAGCAATCTCTCATTTGACAACCACGTGGCCAAAGTGGTTAGAAAAACGTTTTATATAGCCCACCTAATCATGAAGGGATTCACATCTAGATCAGGGGAGGTCATCGTGCCTCTTTACTCATCCCTCATCAGGCCCATAATTGAGTACAATGCCCCTTTTTGGATATACCTTACCAGATACCTGCAGCAACTGGAAAGACCCCAAAAGTACCTCACCAAAAGGATCAAAGGGCTCAAACAGATGACATATGCTGTCCGGTTAAAGAAACTCCAGCTCTACTCATTTGCATACCGCCTGCTCAGAGGCGATCTGTGCCTGACGTATAAGGCCATGTCCAACCCGGAATTAATGGACATGCTGCACCTCAGAAAATCCAAATCCCATCGAGCTACGCGCTCGAGAGACTTGAACCTCACCACTGAAATAAATAGGACATGCTGGAGGGACAGATTCATAACCCAGAGGCTCCCTTCACTCTGGAATAAAATCCCGGTCCAGGTTAGGCATAGTCCCTCATTGACTCTCTTCAAGAGGAATTTTGATGAGTGGATGGGAGATCGTAGGTTTACCCCGGGTATCACTTCTGTGTCACTGTTAGACAGAGGCACAGTATACTAACCTTGAAAAAGGGCATAGCAAAATTAATTTAAAATGGGTGGCAAAAGCCAAACACACTCTGGCTAGGCTTATAAATGCCCTAGGGCAGATAACATAGTATGAACCTATGAACCTATGAATATCTAAGCCCATAAAGCAAGCTACCACACAACCTATTATTTCCTATTCACCTGGCTAAGAAAATCACAGTCAGTTACTTACTTGGGTCCAAAATCTGCTATATCACGTATACCTCCAGGAGTAAGCACTTGGTCGTGTAGGGGTACATGAAAAATAATAATAATGGCATCTTCCTACTCTGCAGTTTGTGAAAGAAAGCCAAATACACATTTTAAATGATCATATAAAATGTAAACAGCTTCTTGATTATTGCTGCAGTCCAGAACAGAGCACCTTCCACCCTGTTGTTCTATTTTTACTCACCATCTCCAGAACAACATTTCTTATTTCCAGGGATACTAATGGATGGCTGATGCTGGTAAAAGTATCCAAATAAATAGCTAGCTACTTAAAATTATACATTTGCCTACTTTATTCTGCACAGTTAATCACTCTTCTATATTTTAATAATATTGCAAAGAAAGTTTTTCAGCAGTGCAGTAAAGCCCTACACGTTATAGTTTTCAAACATTTAAGAGAGTTTTACTACTGTGAATCCTACTGGTTACTAACCATTTACAGAGTAACTGAATCCCTCTCACGTTTGCTAATTGTGAGTTGCATCTTGCAGTTACAAGAAGCAAATACAGTTATCTTCATTTTAACTTAAAATTAGCAGTTCCACTGGGGCTAAAGAGGACCCACAATCTGACTCTAAGGGCCAGCAGCAGCAACAACACCACTCTGATCTACCATCTAGCTACATCAAGGTGGAATAGTCAGAGCAGATCCTGCCCAATGAAGATCAAAGAGCAGTAGCCAGTTTTATTCAGCGGCAATTTGGGGCTACGCTGCAGCTCGGGGTCAATACATTCTCTCTGCAGATGTTTGGGAGTGAGAAGGCTGTAGAGAGGGAGCAGGAACAGTTAAGTCTGCAGTTTTTGGATTATTCACCCCTACAGTGACTGCAGGTAAATGCAAAAATAGAATAATTACATAAACTAGTATTATCTTCAGCTAAGTCGCTCATAAAACGAGACTCTCAGTATAAATTCAGCTGTCAACAGGGCGTATATGTTCTGCTTGATGCTCCATCCTTCCTGTACACATCATTGCATTTCAAATTTTAAATACAAAGCTGTAAGTGTACTGCTTTTCTAACTTTATATACTTTCGAAAATCTAATCTGAGTACCCGAAGAAATTACTTTTGCCCTTTCTTCCTCAGTTTTGTTTAATTTATACTTGGGAGACCTTTGTATAGATGTATGTGTTGTGATGATGTCTGTGATTTAGAATAGTTTTAAAACATTTTTCACAGCAGATTCCCACTGCTAGTAGGTTTCTTAGAGAAGTGTTGTATGTGCGTACTAAAAAATCAACATTCCTGTAACATTTTGTTTAGGTAAGTAAATAATCTGCAAACCATTGCAGTTTACTTCATACACTACTAGTACACTCACAAATTATCAAGCTTTTCAACCAATTGCAAGAGACAACGTACTTTAAACTGCTTGGCAGCAGATTTCATTTTTGGTGTGAGGAAAACAATAACAGTTGTGTCAAGTAGGTGCAGTTATGTTAGAAAAATAGCTCAAGTAATTGGTTTAAGCAGTCTAAATGTTTATGGCACTTGGATTTCTAATACAGTGTTGTATTTTAAGGGGGTGGGGTGCTGCAGTCCTCATTATATTCTCTTTTGGATGAGATGCCAAGGAACTATGAACCTGTTTTCCGTTTGCCATTCTTTCCTTATTTTTTTAATGTAACATAGGCAATTTATTCTTCAAGGGCAGCAGGCACTGAAATTGCAGATGAAACACTGAAATATAAAGTTATTTGCTAGCAGCAATCTTTTCATTAGTACAGATCTCTTTAATGTGGAATTATTCAGATAGCTTTTACTTCTGCAGAAATTGTGCATATTTATTGATATTGGTGGATTGTAATGACAGAAGTCTGAGTGGCCTTTTATGGTTGAAATGTTCTGAAATGGGCAGTTTTGTCATTATTAGTTCATATGTTTTTTTCATTGCTTACTCACTGAAAAATATTCAAAACTATAAATTTAAAACATGGTCTAACAGGTGGTGCTGTGCTATACAGGGGATATAATTTAATTATTGTATTACAATTTAATACAGTCAGTAAGGTGAATCAAAGAACCTTTGCAGGGTCCTAAAATGTATGCAAGGGGTCTATGATTTGAAAACAACCCAAAAGTAAACTTAATCCACCCCTGGCCAGATACATTTTCTTTGAATGTGGTTTTCAATGTTGCTTCAGTGAATGTGAGTTTCAAAGGCAGATAAGTTTTAAATCTAAGTCTATTTTCATTTTGTTATTGTATTGTTTTTTTTAACAAATGTGTATCAGTGCTTGTGCTATAAATTTTGAAATAAAAGTTTTAAATTAAATCCAAATATCTGCAAGAATTGTGGAAGTAAAGCAGAAAACAGTATGTACACTTAGAGTTTTGAACAGTGTTTATAGCAACTGAGGAGAAATGGAGAAATAGCCAGTAATGGGACACTGGAATGGCTATAGGGTATTGCAGGGGGTTGTATGGGGGTGGGGGGGCACCACAATTACATGTATGTTGCTTTCATGTACATGTCCAGAATTTTTGACATGCAAAATTGGAAACCCTATGTGGTACTAACCAGCAATAAATATGTGCATATATATCATTTCAGCCTCAAAATAATGCATCTACTGTATTTATCCAGACTTACTTTCAGCAGTACATGTCTGAACCTCAGTACAGTACGCATTTATGAAGATGCAGATTTTTAAGGTAAATGGGTTGTTCTGGTCCTGAAATGGGCCAGACACAAAACCCCACCTCATAAATGCGGCCCATTCTAACGAGAGTTACATGGGATCTATAGTAATAATGGTTTATGTTTATACAGGTGTATTAGCCTGTGCGTTGGCTGTTGCTGGGCCCATTGAACAGTGTATGATAAGTACATTTTTCCTGATCTTCTTAATGTACAGTAATTTTTATCATTATTTAAATGTAATATTTAAATCAATTTCTTAATTCATTTACTATCAGATATGGAAAAGTGGCTGAAATCTGGTACAAGAAAAGAACTGAAGCACGATACGGAAAGTAATCAATTACCAAGTACTTCTCAAGATATGTCTAATGTTTTGCTGCAAAACACTAACGAGGCACAATCTTAGTTCCTCAAAGAGGTAAAAAGAGAAAATGCTGTGATGGATACATGAAATATGGATTTTTGTATGTGAGAGATGAAGACTGTCCTAAACCCCAACGTGTGGTGTGTGGGAAGTGCTGTCAAATGGCAGCATGAAACTTTCCCTACTTTTACAACATTTAGAAATGAAACATGCTAATTATGAAAAGAAAGGAATATAGTTATTTCAAACACATAGTGGAAAATAAAAAAAAGTTTAAATGTGACATTGACTATCCTGTCAGCAAACAAAGATTATGAAAACGTGGTTGAAGTTAGTTACCATTTTAGTTACCATATTGCTATATGTGGTAAAAATAATACTATAGCTAAGAATCTAATAATTCCCTGGATAAAAGATACCATTTGATGTATGCTTGGAGAAAAATGTGGGGAAAATGAAAACTATCCCTCTTTTGAACAATACAATATCTCGAAGAACTGAAGATATGTCTGATGTTGACATGACAGTAACAGCTAGAATTAAAAACAGTAACATTTTTGCTATTCAAGTTGATGAAAGCACAGATGTTGGTAATTTTTCTATTTTGCTTGTTATTGTGAGGTATTTGAAAGATAATAAAGTTGAAGAAAACTTTTTACTTTGTCATCCTCTGGAAGAACCACAAGAAGTGAGGATGTATTTAATGTTATTGATTGCTATTTCAAAGAAAAGGAAAGTAGTTGGTCTAATTCTTGTGAATTATGTACTGATGCTGCCAAGTTTATGTCAGGTATTTACTCCGGTCTTTGCGGTCTTGTCATGAAGGTAGCTCCCAATATAAGTTGAAACCACTGCTGCATCCACAGACAAGGTCTGGCATGTAAGAACCTCCCTGGTGAATTAAAGCAAGTTTTGCATGAAGCTGTGAAAGTGGTGAATTTTATAAATCAAAGTCCACAAACTCAATAATTTTCAAAGCTCTCTATAAAGAGATGATGATTCGTCATTGTACTCTGATCCTTCTTACAGAAGTAAGGTAGCTTTCTCGTGGTACAGTACTTACCCAGCTGTTTGAACTTTAATCATGAAGTCCACATGTTTTTTGCTTTTAAGTTACATAGCAGTAATTAGCTTCAGGCACTTGTGTATTTATCAGATATTTTCCAAAATATAAACAGATTAAATTTGAGACTTCAGAATAGTTTAATAATGATCTTCAATGTCTCAGACAAAATTTAATCTATGATTAAAAAAATGGGTTTTGTAGGGCATGTCTTGAAAAATGGCCAGTCTGAGGTATTTGAAACTCTGCATAATTTTGTATGTGAAAACAAGCTTCATCTCTCCTGGGAAATAAGCGAGAACATAATTGAACACTTAAAACCCCTAAAATCAGATTTAGATAAGTACTTCCTTAAACCTGAAGAACAAAACTATTGTATTTCAAAACCTTTTGGAGAGCAATATGTCTGGGAAGTTAAATTATTAGTCAAGGAGAAAGAGAAGTCGATCCAACTTTCAACTGATACTCTTTTAAAAGCCGACTTCAAAGGACAATTTCTTATTAACTTTTGGGCAAACATCAGCAGAGAATATGTACAGCTTTCTGACAAGGTCCTTAAGTTTCTGTTGCTGTTTACAAGTACAAAACTGTCACAGAGTGCTTTCTCTTCTTATATCTTTATTAAAAACAAATGTACTAATCTCAGTGCAGTCCCAGATTTACAGTTACACCTTGCATCAGTTGAACCCGATTTAAAAAACTATGTGCCTCAAAACAAGCGCAAGGATTGCACTGAATATATGTTTAAGTTAAAGCCTTTTAATTATTTATTTAACATGAGTTGTCACCTCATAGTAAGACATTGTCCTGTTCAATTCTCAGCTAGAGCGTCTCCTGTGTGGAGACATGCGTGAATGGGCGTACCTTAGTTGAAGGTTGTGCGTCAGAGCTGACAACTCGGCATGTAAAAATCTACTGCCAATCATTAGCGGACCGGAGTTCCACTGTGGCGACCCCTAACCGGGAAAAGCCGAAAGACACAACAACAACAACATTTGTTTACTGGGAAAGT
Source organism: Protopterus annectens (assembly GCF_019279795.1). NCBI lineage: Eukaryota > Metazoa > Chordata > Ceratodontiformes > Protopteridae > Protopterus > Protopterus annectens. The sequence continues at coordinate 491,193,241 of NC_056744.1, forward strand.
TGGACTTGGAACAAAGCCAATTTTCAGCGGAGGCGCCAGGGAGAAACACTCCAGATGAATGTCTTTGTAACATGGAAAGAAACCCACACGGATGCAGGGAGGACATGCAGACTCCACAGAGAATACACCCCAGACGAGAATTGAACCGGAAAACCTCTTCCTGTGAGTTGACAACACAACTGCTGCACCACTCCACCATCATTTCAAATGTTTAATAAGATTTAAATGTTAAATTTTATGATAACTTTATAACTTATTTCTATTTATCTTTTAAGTTTTTAGAAATAAAAATATACATATGCACTTTTTGTTCACTTTAATGTTAGATTGTTTTTTATTATTTATTTAAGGTCGCAGCACATATGTTGGACATAAAAGCAACTATATAAATTACAAAAATATGAGGGGTACAATTTAAGGAAATGGACTGCCAAGAGGTATGTAAGTAAAAAATGGTGGGAACCACTGTGCTTGATCATGGATTGGGAGTCCACCCATATACATAATACTGAGTTTGCTAAGTTCATCCCATATTACAAACATTTTGTGGATGATTTTTTTATGGTTTGAGATGGTACTTTGGAAGATTTTGATGTATTTTTGACTCATGTTAATTCAAGCACTGATTTTTTGGAGTTTGTTGCCTACAAGTCCCATGACAGCATCAATTTTCTGGATGTAACCATCTAGAAAGAAGGTGATAAAATAGAGACAGGACTGTTTAGGAAGAAGTGCAGGAAGAATAATCTTTTAAATTGAGGGAGCATGCACCCCAAACATATTTACAGGAACATTGTACAGGGTCAAGGATTGCGTGTCTCCAGGCTGACCACATCAGATGATGTATGTGCAGGAGCTCTGGAGAAACTAAAAGGTTATTTTATACAGACAGGATACAATAAAGAGGAGAGTGCTCTACTAAGTGATACAAATGTTATTAGCAGAGCTGGAAAAGAGAAACCCTTTTTTAAAAGAGATATTAATGCCACAAGATTGTTGGGTAGACCCGAAGGCCCCTATGGTCACAATGTCAGGATAGTCATCCCCTATTCAAATAACAATAGAAAAATATGTGATATTACTAGAAACTGAGGAATTTTGACAGCTAATGAGAGGACTGATACTATTATAGGTACTAGTCCTAAATACTCATATAAGAATATTAAATTTTTGAAAAGATTGTTGTGCTATGAGAAGAACAATTGTGACAGGATACAATCTGACCAGAAAGGGACGTTCTCATGCAGGAATTGTAATCATTGTACCAACATGTTAAATAGTAATACATTTAAACAACCTCCTACACACAGGATTTATAGATTTGACCATTATGCAGACTGTAAATCATGGAATTTAGTCTATTTAGCTACTTGTAGTAAATGTATCTGTTTTTATGTAGGCAAAATGAACAGGACCCTGTGTGAAAGAGCCAGGGAGCATATTGATGCAATAAATAAGGAAGATGAGACAAATTCATTAGCACGACATGTGTTACAAAATAATCTTTACCATAGTTTTAGGTTTTTAGTCATAGAGAAAATTACTAAGAGTTTTAGATTAAGGAATCTTAGGAATGTGACAGAACAAGCCAAAATGAAATTAATGATTAGACTACAGGCAGATAGGGGTCATGGCCTTAATGATAAAGTTTCCCTGAAACCCTTTTTAACTGCTAAACCTTTGCTACATTAAATGTTGTTTCATGGTTAACCATATTGGGAATATATAACATTTCTATTATTGCCTAGATGTTTTTTTATGATGTTTAATATTTTGGTAGTGATTTTGTGTATATACAAAGCATATTATTATTATTATTGTTATCATTTCCTGTGGCTTTAAATATTTTTATTAGTTAACTAGCAAAGTGATGTCATTGGGTTTAATGTTATATTTAAGCAGTATGTGTTAGTATATTTTATTGCCTGAAGAAGAGTTCAGTAAGAGAACGTGAAAGTGCTAACTTTTTTTATTAAACTTTTGCTACTGTAGCTATGGAGTTTCCTCTGGATTTTTGCTTTTTACAGTTTTGGTTTTCTTACAGAGGTACTTTGTCCTCCAGCTATTTTTTTCTCTGCATGATGCATTCAGGTCATTGAATCCCAAGTGCCACTCTGACTAAGTCACACTCCATGTGAGTATAGATGACCTGAGATGCACCTTTCAACTATATGAAGAGTAACATTTACCCCTGTTAGTGAGAATCAGATGCAGTATGTTTTTACCCCTAGTGATTATATGGATTGTCTGTTCCTGGAATCTTTGGGTCTGCAAGTTTGGGGTCATGAATAATTCCCAGTTAATAGTGGAGTAGTTAATATTGCCAATGAATATGATGTTAAGTTGAATGGTGAATATCTCCAGTAAGTTTAAGTATGTGTTATGGGTGTCCCGAGTCACAGAGAGAGAGAGAGAGACGTATATCTTGCAAGGACATGGTATGGGACTTTACCTCTGGTAATTTTGATGTAGAGAAGCTCAAGTATGTCATACTGTTTGATGATCCTTCAGGTATGTTTGGTTTTGATGTAAATCAAGACACCGCATCTTTAGTCCTTATCTATGTCATACTGTTTGATGATCCTTCAGGAATGCTTGGTTTTGATGTAAATCAAGACACTGCATCTTTAGCCCTTATCTATGCAGTAGCTGGCCTAAATGTGTGGAAGGATTGTAGCTCTACACTGTCAAGGCACTTTCTGTTACTTGAAAGACTGGTTTGGTAACTGCCCAGATATCTGCATTCTCCAGGGGAAGGAGATCTTCAAGGGAGAGAAATGTCTTGGTTAGAATCCTAGCATTGAGCAGTGCCACCTTTAGATTTTCTCAGGCTGGTTTTGCTATATTGGTAGGTTTGTCAGGTTTGCATTGCCTAAAAAAGGCAAAATGAAGGAAAACAATGTTTTGACTAATATTCAAAAGCCTAGAGGGACAGGATAAACAATATCTACCAAATCACCATGGTCTGTTGTACATATACTCCCACGCTGCCAAATATTGCACCCCGTAGAGTGACACCAAAAACTAAGGCAGTTATTAAACTCAGTCATGTTCTGTTCATATTGTGGCATCATCCTTGAAAAAGGTCAAGTGCTGCTCAATTCTAGGCCAATACTTGCCTTAAACACATAGTCTGAGAGGCCCGTCATGTCTCTCTTCATATAATCCATGGAGTTACATCTCAAGTCATAGACACCCACATGTATTATGACAGATGGATGCTTGTACAAAACAAGTAACTCACCATCAATATTTCTTTGCTCAGCCTGATAAGGCGTACATCTGTATGTCCTACAGTGGCTTCACCAATAAACAGAATGCTTGGTAGGGTAGATGCATGCCTTACAGGCTGATCATCTATGAGTTTAGGACTCCTCATGCTGTGTACTGTGGTAGGATTAGCCTCCTGATTATATTTTGTACCTGTGTTGCATTTTAGTGGTTTTTGAGGTTTAAGCAAGTTAATCATTAGAACCTTAGCTTATGATAGATTATTTGTATTGTGATGGCCTTGGTGAGGTGTGGTATGTGGTGTACTGGTGACGATTTTGTTGTCTGTGTTTACTGTCTGCCTCCAAGGGCACTATTCATGTATGCCTCTCACATGATGATCATCAGACAGCGTAAGACAATTCTTATACTGTCTCAAGACGGGATCACTACTATATCCCGAATGTTCAAAGTACCGCTGCCCAAAATCGCGAGACGAAAGTACCTAAAGTGCAGATTACTGAAATTACCGAATACCGAGTTTCAAACTCACGAAAGACCAAAATACCGAATGAAACAACTCTGACATCAGCCATAGTGTAAGACACCCTGTGAAACATTTCAACTGAAAAGAAAAACCCTTAACCATAAAATAGCACACGCAACGCTATATAACACCTCTTCACACGTATAATTATCAAGAAATCCCTTCCACAATCCAGTCCACAATGTGGCAACACACCAAGTGTTCAATAAACACGAAAAATATTAGTCAGCCCATATCAACCGGTACACCAGGTAGTGTGTGAAGGTACGACAAAGTACATGTCTCACATCTTTAATAAACGAGCTATTGCTCTTACGAATTCTGTAGATGAGTAGCTATTTTCATTGTCCAGAATACGCTGAAATTGGCTATGCCGCTGAACCAATTTCTTTCGTTTAGGAGAACAAGGACAACCTGCTAACAAACGTTCACATAATCCATCAACTCGGTTTTGCTCCTTTGCCAAAGCACTCATTAATACAGACAAATCACTTGTTTTACTTCCAATTAAACATTTCAATCGGCGATGCCAAGTTTCCACCGAGTTCTGTGTACATGGAAGGAATAGCCTATTTAACTCGTACACATTCCAAAATTTGATAGGAAACAGAGGTGGAAAACATGTTATAGTATTTGATCGAGTAGCAAATTTTCTAATTTTGCCAAACACGTATCAATCAGAAAAGTAACGTACAATTTCCTTTCCCTCATCTGGAAATGTCTCTTTTAAGGCAGTAAATGTTGGTATGACCTCTATTTCAGGCAGAAATGCTAGCCCAACTAAACACTTCACCGCCAACCGAAATGAATGATTTGAATTATAAAGTGAGCCCAGCCCAAGTTGCTGCACTTTTCTCCAAATGTTACATCTGAAGTGAAACAAGCAACCCTTTGATGTAATATCTGAAAAGTTCAATGTCATGCTTTTTAAAGCAGCCACTTCAAAATCACATAGGATGTGCTGTACAGCTAATCAAAATTCATGTACAGAGAATAAGTATAGTACGCAGTGCCACATCATATTATATGCCCTTAATGACTTTTTCGACATTAAACAATAGAGCAATGGCACAGACTTACTGAAGCCGGCATATTTGACTATGCCATGAATACTGTACAATTGTCTGCAAAGTGCACCTTTAGAATAATACGTTCCATCCATTAACCATATACCTGCTACACTTAAATCATGTAAATTAGTAACGGTGCTAAACACTACAACAGTGTTGCGAGACGCTTCATCTACCAAGTGCTTCTCAATAAAACTACCGCTCTGAAAGGGAAACATGGTGAGATCTAAATCTTCTAATGTCAAACTAGGCATGTATAGATCACTCCCGACTTTATTTCTTACTCGTCTAATTTGCTGTAAAAGTGCTTTTTTGTTCGGTAGACTTGCCACACATTCTAAAGCTGTGGATGCCATAGCATCTTCCAGTAACATGCAAGGCGCACCTCTAGATATACTTGCTTTCTGTTTAAGTGTACCACAGAGTTTATATTTCTCTACTTAAAATGGATCTCCACAGTGATTGTGAGGCATACTCTTTAACAACTGTTCACCCTCTGATAAAGACAATGTTACCGTTCTATCTTTACAGCTTTTGGTACATTTCAGCTTACAGCACCAGTAACGCCGGGGATACATTTTCTTTTCTAGGCGATATACATATCCTTCGATAACCAGTAAATCCTTCATTTTCTGAGACTGAACTCGAGTGTAGAGTTTGCCAATATCTCCGGGTGCACTATAGCTGTTGTCAAACATTGTATCCTCATTCATTGCCATACACCATATGCAAGGTACACTATACCTTTTATACGCTACTTTACAACACACTAATAGGTTGTTTATATCGAGATAGTCAGCTTTCGGAATTTACTACTTTAGGTAATCTGCACTTTCGGTACTTCCGTCTCGCGATTTTGGGCGTCGGTACTTTGAACATTCGGTATATGGTAGTGATCCCCTCAAGACACCCTTTTTAATTAGACATGCTACAGAAGTTGTGGCAGAGTGCTAATCCATGGTTTCAACAGGAATGACTCAGAGGCAGGGGTCACTGTAACTGTTTGGAGTATGGTTTATTTAATATTCTATTTGGATAGACTAATAAGAGTGGGGAAAACAGTTGTTTTGTAAGGTAAAAGATATGAAACATAAATATTATATGTTTGGTAAACATTTCTTCTTTTTATTTCCCCCTGTGATATGATGTTTACATGTCTCTTAAAATGGACATTTATTTGTTCTTTTTAAAAAAGATGTAGTTAGAGAAAGTCTTAGAGAAGTAAGTGAATGCATTGTACAACAACAATTTCTGCTGACAAGAGTATGGTTATGGACTGTTAAAAGAATCTAACTGTAAGGAAAATTAAGTTCTTGCTACAGTACCTCTTCTCCTGAATTCTGTCTTTACAGAGGCATGTGACAAGGGGGAGTAAGAAGAAATGACACATGATAAAAATAATGGATTCCAACTGCCTGGCAAGAGAGAGACAGACACACACATAACAAGGTCTAAGTAAATTAACTGACAAAGCTTAAGATTTTGATGTGTGCTTGACCAATAGAATGATTTCCTCTTTGCAAGCATTCGTAGAACAGTATAAAAGCTAGCAGAAGTAAGTTGTACCTTAATTAAAGTATTTATTGCCTTAGTTCTTGCATATAACTTGAGCACTTTGTATCATCATAATTCTTTCATGAGTGCTTTCAGACACTTTTTGAGACATCTCTGATGCCTTTGTTGCTTATTGCAGCTATGCATATGAAATTGCTTTATGGAATAAACTCCTGTAACAGTTTTGTCTAACAATATTAAAGACTCTTGCATCTCAACTTATTATATAGCCTCTAATATACTGATTCCATGTGTCACAATGTATACATGCTGGAGGCAGTGAGGAAATAATTATTAAGTATTGTAATAAAGGCACTACTTATAAAGGTGATATGCTGACATTGTAGGTTTTACATATATGTTTAAGTTACTAAAACAGTTAACTGATAAGTCAGAATAGTACCAAATAAAATATGAGTTTATTAAATCTCTGTCTGAAGACTAGTAAAAACCATTGGTTTCCATCCATGAGAATGAATCAGAAAGCTTCTGGCCTGAGTAGTCGGACTACTTGAAAAATGCAAGCGTGCAGTTCTGCAGCTCTAATTGTCTTGTTTTCTCATTCCATCACCGACAACTAAAGAACTAATAATGAAAAATCTCAGCTACTACATATAGTAACAAGAAATATATAGACAGTAATGCCAAATGCATCTCTGTTTCACATTAAAACACAACATAAGTAAGCATGCTCTTACGCTCTTAGTGGTAGTGATGTAACAAAACAAGATGTTATTCAGTGGCTGTAGAATGAGACAGCAGTGCAGGTATTACTGAGGCTGCCTGCCTGGATGATCAGACATCGCTGCAAATGAATACAAACCAAGTATTACTGAAGCTGCCTGCCTGGATAGTCAGACATTACTGCAAATGAATACAAACCAAGTATTACTGAGACTGCTTGCCTGGATGGTCAGACATCACTACAAAAGAATACAAACCAAATATTACTGAGGCTGCCTGCCTGGATGGTCAGACATTACCACAAATGAATACAAACCAAGAATTACTGAGGCTGCCTGTCTGGATGGTCAAACATTACTACAAATGAATACAAACAAAGTATTACTTGAATGCAAAGATTATGGGATTAAAATATAAATTATAGCAAAGAGGTATTGACTATCCAGGTTAGTATGTATTTAAAGTTAAACTAACTAATATAAACTTTTGCTGCACTACTAAAAAATACATTGATAGATACACAGAGCTAATCCTGCAGCATATATATTATATATATATATATATATATATATATGTAGAGAGAGAGACATATATAGATATAGATATAGATAGGTACTGTAAATATAGATATGTATATATTGCACACACAGATATAATATCTCTCTCTCTCTCTCTCTCTCTATTGGCTGACATTTCAGAATGTCAACATTTATATGGCCAAGACCATATGATCAACATTCGAAATGTCAACCATAGAAGAAAAAAATAAAAAACACAAAAAAAGTACCTTCACACTGTTAGCAGGCGGCTCCACCCCTGCACCCCCCAGAAGTTAAATATACCAACTCCGAGATCGCACTACAGTGCGTAAGATAGAAATGTTTCCATTCTGCACTGTACGGTGATGCCGGTTTTGCATGGTCGACATTTCAAATGTCAGTCATATGGTCTCGGCCATATGAATGTCGACATTCTGAAATGTCGACCATGTGAAGGAAACCCATATATACATATATATATATATATATATATATATATATATATATATATATATATATACGCACACACACACACACACACACACACACACACACACACACACACACACACACACACACGCACACACATATATATATTGTGCAAGAAAAACCCAGTCTTGCTCAAGTTTTCACTCTGTGATACCTTAAACGTTTCATAACGGAGTCCCATGTGATATACGCAAATAAGCCCTTAAGGACATCAAGTTTTTCAGCTCATGGCTTCTGAATGTCCATGACCTTTTTTTTTACTTTGTAAGTCATTATGGCTATATTCAGGCCAATAAAGCCAACCCTCACTAGCTATGGACATGTATGTTTTGTCTTTTTATTGACCTTCACAGCACAGCATAAGTGGATAGTTTGGTCATTTGCTTATGTCCCATAGATATTACAATAGTGTTATTAACTTTTATTCCTCCTTTCCTTTCCTTTCCTATATTCCTAGTGGAACTTATGTAAATTGATATTTCAGCTACAACTATAAGCTGTCAAAGCCATTGTGTCTTTAACTGTTTTACTTATTTGAAGTAAGATATTTGTCATTATTAAATATCACACATTTTGATGACTATAATGGTTGAGTGGCGTCATTATTATAAACAGTGTGACTCAGCATATAGCAGATAATCAAGGAATTAATGCCATATTTGTAAAAAATTCTCCAACTTCCACAACAAAAAAGCAACAGAAATCAAATTCTCCACTCGAAAGATACTTATATTCAAATTAAATGTGTAAAAATAAGTATCTTTCGAGTGGAGAATTTGATTTCTGTTGCTTTTTTAATTAATGCCATATAGCATTAATAAATCATTATTAACACCGAGTAGAGAGAATAGCAATTTAGTTGTTTTGGATCTGGTGGGTTTCAGTAGTTTCAACTTGCTTGGTAAAAGTATATGGATCAAAAGTTTTCAACTGTATTTTAGTTCTTTTTTGATACACTACAGATACTAATAAAATTTTGGATTCGGATGTTGATAGGTTCTTACAAGGCAAGTGGGCTGGGTACTGATATAGATCATCATACGGTAATATTAATAAATTTGTTGAACATATGCATTTTCTGCAATGAATATTTCTGTCTATTTGTTGCATTTTAGTAAGATATTTTTTAAGGCTGTAATTATATTAATTGGAACTTTTTTGTACTAGCATTCCATTGACTGTGACCCATGCCTAATTAGAATTTCTCAGTTAACAAATGTTAAGAAAGAAAAACAAAGTACAAATTCTTTAGACTTGCTTTTCTCCCAAAATAAATGCAAAACTGAAAAAGCATAAGTATATACTTGCATTACCTTTCATACAGAATGGGAAAAGATAGGAGGTTAGTATTTTGCTGAAGTAAAAATGATTACAAGACACTGCAAGACTTCATGGACCAATCAATTACAAAATGCTAAAAAGATAATAAATATATTAAAATATGCACTTATGTCCGAGTGTATGCAATAGTAACTTGTCATATTTTCATATAAGACATTGAATTTTCAGAAAGGTTCTTTACTACTGGAAGAACATATTTTGTATCTTCGTACTGCTTTGGATTCTAATGTCAACAACATCCAAGTATGTCAGAATTTCTTGATAGTTGAATTTTGCAATGTAGCTTTAAAGATAACTAAAAAGCAATTTTGCAAACCGTGTTATAATCTGGACAAAGGAAAGATAACTTTTCCAAATAACATTATGATCTTAGTGAACTGCACAAGAAAAAAGTAAAAATGGAACAAATCCCTAGAATACGGTTTACCACATACTGCAGTAATGATGAATAAAGGAGACTTATTTTAATATGATGACTTGAAGTTTAGTGCTTAAGATTAAGGCTAGGAATTGCTTACAATCTTTATCCTGCTGTCCAGTATTTAATTTCAGACTCAGCATGTGACCTAAGCAGATAGTGATCCTAGGTCACACGTGAAAAGAAGCAAATCTTCTTAGATGATTTACTTGGCTAATATGCAAATGAATATTCAAACAAATAAAACAATTACTTTTGCTTGATAAATTTATAAACTCACATAAGCCAATAGAGATATTAAAACTACTATTGCTGGATAAATTAAAGTCAGCATGCCAAAAATAAAAACAGAAACAGAAGACTGAGTAAGCTTGTGACTTGTAATAATACTTAAAACTAATATTTTCCAAGATGCTGATGGTATTTAAAAAATCTAAAAATGTAAGCATTGGTAAAAAATACCTTAACTCATTTAATGAGAGTTATGAATCTGAAACATGTTGATAGTTGCAAACAGTATTCAATATTATTGAGATAATTCAAATTAAGTAAATGTCACACATTCTAAAGATGCATAACAGGAGGGACACATTAAACTCATTTCCTGTGGTACATGCAGTATAAATAGTGACATAGGTGGTTCGAATCCAGCAATGAGAAACTACTGTGTGTATGTGTGTGTGTGTGTGCATCTCCAGTGTCAGGTAGAAATGGCCTTACCTACCCATGGCATATGTGTGCTACCACTTAGGAAAAGCATTTTCCAGGAGGTGGGGTTGGCATAATGGTTAGGGTGCTTACCTCACAAACACAGAGCACAGGGCTTGATTCTCACCTTTTAGTGAAACTGGTTAGACTTTAAAAGGCCTGCAAATGCAGCCAATTTAGTACTTACCTATAAATATGACTATTGAATCTCAGAAAGTACTAGGAACTAACTGTTTGCATAGTGAATTATATAAAGTGTTACTAAATGAATGGTATGTTATTTTATTGAAGATGTTTGAAAAATAAAAGAATCACAGGCCTAAAGCAGATGCCATATGCTGACCATCTAAAAACACTCCAGCTATACTCTGTGCATATCGTCTACTCAGAGGCAATCTCTGCTTAACATACAAGGCCATGTCAAACCCTGAGCTATTGGACATGCTCCACTTAAAGAAATCCCAGTCCCTCAGAGCCACACGCTCCAGGAATCTAAACCTTATCATCACAATGAACAAAACATGCTGGAGGGATAGGTTCTTGACCCAGAGACTCCCCATACTCTGGAAAAGACTGCCCATACATGTCAAGCAGAGCACCGCATTGACCCTCTTCAAAAGAGACTTTGATGATTGGATGGGAGATAGGAAATTCACCCCGGGGATCATATCAGTTGCCCAGCTAGACAGGGGCCCAGAGAAGTAAATATTGTGGGAAGAAATATCCATGGAATTGTTATGGCTAGGCTTGCATAGGCCTTAGGGCCAATAACCTAGTACCAACCTAAGAACCTATAGCAGACAATGAAGTTAATTTAAAAAAGAAGTTTGTATATACAAAGTTTGTTTATTTTAGAACATTTCCTTTATCTTAGTCAAAGCTGAAGGGTGGTAGAATTTATCACAATCAAAAGTTAGTGCAGCACAGAGCAAGTAGCTAAATAGGAAAGCAATCCATCAAAGATTTCAAACAGATGGACACACACACACACACACACACACACACACACACACACACACACACACACACACACACACACACACACACACACACACACACACACACACACACACACACACACTTATGATCAAATGAAAAAACACACTCCAGAAATGTTTTAATGTGTAAATAACACAAACATTAAAGTAAACACACCAAAAAAATGGACCACAAAACTGCAATAACATAACTCTTTAACATTCTCAAAAGCACTCTCTGCACATCCATACAACAGGCCCCTAATGTAATACACAGAGGACTCCACACTCATATGCACATCAGTCAACCTGACACATCCCACAAAATTACTCAGGAAGCATTAGTAGCCACCAAAACATGGCATTGTAGCTCACAACTCATGGTCAATCACCCCTCACACAAACAATATAATTTTTTCCCCCAAATCCCTTTCCCATGAAAAAAACAAAACTTAAAATCTTTTCTCTTAATAATATAAACATTGAGGTCATGTCTTGTAGGAAATTATCAGAGATGATAGCGGATGATAATCTTAAATTTAACCCACATATACAAAACTGCATTAAAAACAACTCACCAAAAACCTGGAATGTTTTACAGAGCCAAAACATTCTCACCAACACAACTAAAACTAAGCTTGTCAACCTCATTACCTCACTACTTCTTAATATACATGAAAAGGCACTTATGAAAAGGCATAGCAAAAGCAAAACTTGAACAATGTTATAATAAAATAGCTAAATCTGCAGCAACTATCCCTTTCAAAACCCCACCATTCCATAGCACTAAAACCCCCTAAATTGGTTAGAGCTACCCCATCAACTAACATACATACAGCTTTTTACACCTATAAAATTATCCAGCATCCAGCTGCTTGTTCAGCACTAAATGCCATTCTACATAACAATGTTCCCACTCAGTCATTATCATCCAATGACCAAAAAATCCTTTCTGTCCACTAGCCTATCAAAACTGCTGGATGTGGTCCGTACTTTGACCATGTTGCTAAGGCCTGGAACTAATTTGCCCGTGTCTTTCAGATCAATACCCTTGTTCTAGTAATTTAAAGCCATTCTGAAAAGACTCCCACCCAAAATCCATCTCTGTTCTTCCTCAACCCCAGGATAAAGTACATCCCTATTTATGAAAAAATACCCATTAATGCCTTATACCTCCTTACTCCCCCCTTCTTCACTCACTTCCTAACTTCAATTTATCTCCCCTGATTCTCTTTCTGAATATGCCATAGCTCTGCTTTTTCTCACACTTCATATTGCAATTCATGTTTGTATTATTCTATCTTACCTTTAATTTCTCTAAACTGGCTAACATTACTCTAAATATTAAATCATCATAGAAGTTGAATCCTTTCTTAACTCATGTTTTGGTATAATTATTTAAACTGTAGACATTTTTGTTTTATTTTTGAAGATTCTAAAATTATTGTTCTTAAAATAATTTTGTCGTACCCTGGAGCTTTTCTCCCTGGATTACCACTGAAAATATCACTTACCCAGTCAGACTTTACCAGTTATAAATTGTCAATAAATAAATAAATGAATACAAGTATGAAAGTACTAAATCAAATAATTTTGCAGTGTGTGTGTGTGTGTGTGTGTGTGTGTGTGTGTGTGTGTGTGTGTGTATGAAAGAGAGAGTGTGTGTTTGTCTGTATACTTATGGGCAAGTTAAAAGGTCAACAATTCACAAAATGATAGCCACCCCAATGGAGTTGTAAAGCCCTAACTACAGCAAACTCACATTTGATTAGTGGCTCAGGTGACTGATGGAAAGCAAGGAAGGGATGGAGGCATGTCCATTCTGAGGATTGAGGTAGGGAAGACAGTTACATAAGCATTCTCCTTGACATTCTGGAAGATGCTGGGGAATGTGCAATTGATACTGTAGTCTAAAGGATGATTAGGCAGTGAACATGACTGAGCTTCTTTGGGGGCAGGGCAAGAAGTTGTATATTCCTGTTTTGCACCCTTCCTTCACAAGATAACCACATAATCAGAGTAAGGTTGGGTTAACCAGGGTAGGCTTAAAAAAAAAAAAAAAAATGAGAGATGTTAGTCAGTACTCTCTTTCAGGACACTCTTATGCTCTGCGTCAGCCCAAGGGTGAAACTGGAGTTACTGATAGACCTGGTGATACAAGGGTGAAACTGGAGTGACTGATAGACCTGGTGATACAAGGGTGAAACTGGAGTGACTGATAGACCTGGTGATACAAGGGTGAAACTGGAGTGACTGATAGTCCTGGTGATACAAGGGTGAAACTGGAATGACTGATAGACCTGGTGATACAAGGCTGAAACTGGAGTGACTAATAGACCTGGTGATACAAGGGTGAAACTGGAGTGATTGATAGACTTGGTGATATATGTGTGGCACTAGATACAGTGAGAAGTGGGGGGGCATAGCTCAAAAAACAGTTCACATAATGGTAAAGATGCTGGGATGAGGAATGAAGTTAGAACATCTGGGGGGGGGGTGAACATGAAAACATTGAAAGCATGGATACTCCTGAGGAGAAGGTACATCAATTGGGTACTGAAATGGACAGCCAGAAGTTGTGAAATGGTAATTCAAACTGGTACACTGTTTTTCCATTGTCTCTAAATACAGGAGTTGACACAACAAACTGCACATCATAAGGACTAATAGAGACAGATATAGAGATAAATAGATTAAATGGCAAACAATGTAATATGAAAAGGCACTAATGAAAAGTATTACAGATAGAAAATCATATCCGTTTGAGTCAAGATACAGAAAAATGAATTAGAGTAAATAAGATGGAAACTTTCAATGGGGAACATGCACACTTTTACTTTCAACAATGTTGGAAGCAATTTTAAGAATAATTTACCAGTTCAAAAAACAAAGTATACCATGCATCACCAGATGTATATATCCTGATACAAAATTTCACTTGTGATTGGTCTCTGCATGAAGCAGAGCTGAATTGGCTCTATCGCATTCATTAAACAGATCATGCAGAGTTTTAACTTGAAGGATTTTAAACTTTTATAGAAATCTTGTGCAAGACCATCAAGTCTTGGGGCTTTCCCAAGATTTAAACTATCTTTTACTAAACTAATTTCATCAGTGAAGATAGGTTCACCAATTTTATCACCACATTTAAAAATGTTTTCTTTAGCTCTAATTAGCCCAGCAAATTCTATAGTTCTTTGGGGTCAATGCTTACTTTGAAATAATTGTTTACTAATACGTCATTGATCTTTTGAGTGTTCATCATAAGTGTAAGTAGTCATTCATCTACTAGGGCTATACATGTTATTTCCCCATTTTATTCAGTTTCTGTGATGTGAGACCTTGTGCCCAGTAAACGATTTTATATCTATCTCACTTTTCCTGCAACTTTTGATAGTGTAGATGCCTTATCAATCTTTTCTCATAATTGATTTTTTTTTCAGTCCAAGTAGCTTATCTCTGCATTTATTATATTTAAAATCTTGTTCCAACTGCCTTACCTTGGCCTCAGATTCATGTTTGTCTTTCTCTCGTTCTCCAATTTGATTCCTAGTTATTTCCAGCGCTGTACTCCCCACCGGTAGTTTAAACAAAACCCATTTTAGCCCAACCTGAGACTTTTTGGTTTCTGTTGATGACCAGTACTGCATTATCCAACTTTTTAGGTTCATCCTGTTCTTATTATCTTTGAGTCTCAGGAAGTCAGATCTCCATAGGAGAGGGGAGGTTTGTTTGGAGTATGTTTTAAAAATAAGGCTGCAGTGCCTAACCATACTGTTGGTTTTATTTCTGTCCCTGTGTTATTCCTAATAAGTTTACTAGATGCCAGCTAGAGGTCTATTTTTCCAACGATGCCTTTAGAAGAGACAGTAAAGGTATAATCTTGATCCCTTGGTGAAAGATTCTCCATGCATCAACTAGGTCTAGTTCATTAATCATCATGGTCAAACAAGCTGGCATTTTATTTATATGACCCCCCCCCTCCCCCATAGATATCTTGCCTATAGTTAGGTCATTTATATTGCCTGCAAGCATACTAACTTGGCTTCAGTTCATTTAATATAGTTGAATAGTGTTTTTTTTTAATTTGGTAACAAGTCCTCTAAAATTCAGGGACATACATATCACACTGAAATAAGTATAATTTTTAAATGTGTTGTTTGTAAATATGGTGGTAGGTAAAGAACAGCAAGATTAAACATATTGTTTTGAATTTATATTTAGTTATATTTTAGCAATCACTGTTATGATGAAAAAAGAACATAATTGCATGATGAAATGTATATATTCATTAATACATCAGATCAATGTTGGTCAAACCATGTGTAGGCAATGGGGCGAGATCACTGCTATAAGGAACTTCCTATTCCCCATTGGTTTACTGTCTTGCAGTAGTTATATGTAAAGAAGTGGGGCATGCAGGAGAGTGTCCTATATGCAGGGTAAATGCCCAATACATGTATTTGTTGTAGACTTTTGTTATAGGCACACATAAGTTAGATCATGGTCCTGTGGCAACAAGAAACATTCTTTCTACTCCCCACCTCTTTCTTACACCATCATACTCAAACACATTATTGTAAATTTACACATATCTATGGGCAAATTAGACATGCTCTCATTAATTCAAGTAGAAATTACTAGACATACAACTAACGTGTCGTGCTACTACAATTTGCAGCTAAAATAATTTTTTCTCTATGTACTTTTAAAATGTTATGTTTTGTATTTGGTCTCTGTATCTGTGAAATGACTTTGTATGTGTTTAATTGCCTTTGTATATTTACAAACTCTGGAGCTTTTCTCCCCGAGCCTCTACTGAAAATGGACATTTATCCAGTCGGATTCTCCCGGTCAACAAATGTAAAATAAAAATAAATAAATAAAAATTATGTAATTTCAGTGAAGATAAGGAACTCTGTTTCCACTGTCGTACTAACTAGGATATTTAAACTTGTAATGGTAAAGAAATGCATTGTTCCTGAATTTTCAATTGGTTGGGTTTGGTGCTTTACATCAGATCATATGTAACCTAAAAGTGTTCCAGTTTAACTAATTTATGTTTGTGCAGTACACACAATAAGCTACATGGAAATTCCATGGAAGGACACTGGTCAAGTAGAATTCAGCAAAAGATGCAGATTTTATTTTATTTTGTTTTTGTTTACCGTGTTTGTTAAACTGGACTATTCTAAGAAAGCACATTTTTAGCAGGGGCACCAGCGTATTACAAAACCTTTTAAACACACATTAAGTAATATACACGGACAGACACTATGTGGCATTCATCAACAATTACACATAAAATAACTATACAGTATAAAAGATACCTACGCATTTAGTAAATACTGAGCACTGAAAATTTACAGAGGTGTATTAGGAGATTGTCAGACAGATACTATACTTTAATATTAGTGTTAAGAAATTCAAAGAAATGGAAATGAGGGAAGGAATTTGGTAGGGCAGAAAATCTTAAGAGGTGAGGTATGAAACAGGTGGGGAAACAATTATAAATAGCTAGCATGCTGTTTTAGAATTATAAAGGTGAGGTAGTGAACTGTGTCACACGACTAGGCATATGGCTGAGAGATGCTAGTAAAACTGTCTAGGTACTGGTAAAGTCTGGCAGTGGGGTATAGGATACTGAGTGAATTAAAATGATTTGATCATATGGCAAGCTGATGATTACAGTGTCATTTATCTTGAAGATATACAAGAGTACATCCATTGGTTTGATAGATTAAGTTTTAGTTGTATTTTAAATGAGTATACATTCTGAATAGATGATAGCAGGATGTGGTTCCATAGTTTAGCTACAATATTTGAATATCAAGAGTGACTTGCAATATTAGATGATTTGATTACAGTGATCAGTGATTTTTCTCTAGACAATGAAATGCTATTAGGGTATATTTATTTTTTATCATTTGCTGACTGGGTCAGTCCTACTAAGCTACTGCCCTCTTTTCTAAGGAAACCCAAGGTGATACTTATACTTCAAGGAGAAATTTTTTGGTGCCAGGGAACTTAACTTAGTCGAGCTTGGGAGCCGGAAAGTGAGGGCATATGTCCCTTTCCTCAAGCAGTTTCAGCTGGGAGGACAATGTGCAATGAGGGAAAGATGGCAGAAGGCATGAAAACAAATGTCAGTGCTGTGGCGAGTAGTTATAAGATTGTGTATGATTTATTAGTCTTTTTTCAACAAAATGTATTTGCTGAAGCTGAAAAAGAGGAAGAATCGACAAGGGAAGGCTGTGTTATTACAACTCTCGAGTCAGGTTGGTTGCAGGATGATTTATTGAAGGAGATGGTGATGCAGAGAAAGACAGAGAATTATGGAGATGTTTCCTGGGGAGACATTATGGATAAAATACAAAACAATGAAGAAGAATCCATCCTGAAGGATGATGCTAAGAGAGAAAGGACATCCTATGCCGAAAAAGTGAAAGAGGGTGCACAAAACTTTTAAAGGATATCAGTAAAGATAAAGAACTCTATAAAAAGCAGAAGAGACTACAAAACAGGTGTATGTGGTGAGGACTGAAAATAAATAAGAAAAAGAACTGGATAGATATGACATTTTTAACAACTTTAATGGTTCCTTTAGGTATAAAAGCCAAGAAGTAAGAGCATGTATTCTTACAAACAAAGAGACATTCTATGACATTCTATTTGAGATTGCCTATGCAATCGTAAATTTTCTTGTGTAATATGAAAATAAGAAGAACAGTAATCCTTGGAATTTAGATGTACTAAAAGTATTTAATAAGAACAAAAATGAAGATGTATATACAATTTAAAAGAGAAGCAGAAAGAAAGACTTTGAAAGGACATCTGAAATGCTTTTGCAAAGAAGTGCTGGATATTACTAATATTTATGATAAAAGGGGTTTATGGAATGGTGGATGGGATTGTAATACTGTGTCAAATTTAGAAAAGGACGAAATTATACCTAATGATAAATGTTAACGTAATTAAGGGTGTGTTAAAATACTGGGGGCAACACAAAACATGTCTATTTATTGTGGAAAAGAAGAACATCTGATGTTAAGCTCCACAGATCCAGTTTTTGCATCCTGCAGACTACAAGAGCAACAGAAAGGAGAAAGAGAGGCTTTAAGTACCTCCATTTTGATTTTTTCTGATTATACTGCTTCCTGCACTTGATTTAAGTTGCTTTTCATTTAATTGCATTTATTTTAACTATATTTATTTTAATATTGCTACACACTCAAGTGTGCTAGCCTGCACTACATTTAAAGTGATTTTATTCCTGTTTTAACTGTTTTTCCGGAAAAAAAAAAAAAATAGTTCTAAGCTTGTTTTCTGCCTTTTTTGTTAGTCCATATACAGATTTGCCATATCCAGGACTGTTTTGTAAGTTTCTGAGTTCCCCAGACCTTTCTGTGTTAGAGGGAAGCCTTCCATCATATCAGTGGGAGTGGTAAGCACTAGGTAGGCTATCTACAATAAGAGGAGTGGTTTTGGCTCTGAAGTTGTAGTTTATTGGCTGTTTGGGCAGTTTTTCTATCCCTTTCAATTTTCTGGTTTAAAAGCCATGTTTGCACGGGTTTGCACTTGTTTAACCTCCGCGGATTCAGTTTTGGTGTCCTCCAGACTACAAGAGCAAAAGAAAGGAGAAAAAGAGACTTTAATTATCTCCATTTTCATTTTTTCTGATTATATGGCTTCCTGCACTTGATTTAAGTCTTTTTTTTTCATTTAACTGCATTTATTTTAACTGTATTTGCTTTAATATTGCTACACACTCAAGTGTGCTAGCCTGCACTGCATTTAAAATTATTTTATTACTGTTTTAACTGTTTTTTTCTGAAAAAAAAAAAAGTTCTAAGCTTGTTTCCCACCTTTCCTGTAACTACAGTAGCCCAGATACAGATTTGCTGTATCCAGGACTGTTTTGTACGTTTCAGAGTTCTCCAGACCTTTATGTGTTAGAGGGAAGCCTTCCAGATTATCAGTGGGAGTGGTAAGCACTAAGTAACCTACCTACCACAAGAAATCTGGCTCTGAAATTGTAGTTTATTGGTTGTTTCAGCAGTTTTCTATCCCTTTCAACTTTGTGGTTTAAAAGCACATAGCGCACTAAGCTAGGGTAAACTATTACTGGTGCCAGAAAGTGTACTCTTCAAATTTTCCCTTAGATCTTGCTAGTTCTCTTCTCTCTAGCATTTTAATCAACTTATTTGCCTAGCACATCATCAGGCTTTTTGTGGCAATTATTGTAGCACACATAAGTGCTATCAGCACTAGACATCCTATAAGGAAACAGTTCCAGTACTTAGCAATGATGACCTCCCTCCTGGCACATCTAAAGGTCAGTTCCATGTGTTTCCTACTATTAACCTGGTGAACTTCAGCACTATGAGGCAGTGTAGCAACTGCCTCATGTAAACAGACAATCACCTCCTCCTACCCCCCCAACACTCAGACTTGTGAGAGATGCACTTATATCTCCAAATTTGAAGCCATGCAATCTCCAGCCATGACCAGAATAGCTGGTCAAGAGGAGAAGATCACCACCTGCACCACACCACATGGAATACATATCCCTCCAGAACACCCACCATCACAGCTCTCACATATAAACACAAACCACACACCCACCTTCGTGGAGGCTCTCAATAGAAATCTATCCAAACAGCAGAGACCTCAAAGGCAGAAATGCACTCAACCAGCACAACACAGCAGAAACCACATGACACATAGTTCACCTACACAGTGTGCCCCTCACCCTAAGCCCCTAAAGCAAAACAGCTTGCCCAATACACTAATCATAGGTGACTCAATAGTGAGGCACATTGATATCCCACTCACTAGGTTGAATAAGGAGAAGGCAACAGCTATCAGGTGCCAGAATCCAACACATATCACATGCACTCAGGTCACTCCACAAAAAGTACAGGTATGACTCTGTCAATGTCCATGTGGGTATAAATGACCTGAGATGCACCTCCCTGGACTACATGAAAAGAGACATGGTGGAGCTCTCGGATTATGTGGGACAGGCATCCTACCATCACTCAGAATGATACCACAGTACAAATAGAAAATGATTGACTTCAACAATTGTCTAAGTTTCTGGTGTCATTCTAAGGGGATCCAGTACCTGACTGCTTGGGATAACGTGATTGACAGACCTCAATGCTTTGTCAGAGAGGCCTGCATCTGTCACTCCTGAGTTTCCGGATACTGGCTAAGGCTCTTGCCACCCCTATAGTGCCTTTTTTAGGTTGTGTTCCAAAGACCAAATTACCACCATAACAGCTATAAATAAATGCGATCTGAGGGTCATGCTGCTCAATGCTAGAAGTTTTAATCTCAAGATGCACTCGCTCCAAGCACTCCTCAAAATGGAGAACATCGACATCTGTGCTGTAATAGAGACCTGGTTTAAAGTAGCAGAAATCACCCCTGTGCTACCATCCTATAACTCATTCCAAACCTTTCAGCCCCAGGACATGGACTGAAGCTCCAAAGGTGATGGTGTCTCCATATTCATAAAGGATATGCACACTTCCAGACTAGTAGCCCAGCATAACACATCTGAGATACTTCAGGTACAACTAACATTGGGTAAGATGGCGATTCAAGTCGTAGCCTACTATAGGTTCCCAACCATGTCCCAAGAATCTCACTCCAGATTCCTATGCACCCTGGAAACTATTAGGGTCCAACAAAAAACTCTCATACTAGGTGACTTCAACTACCCCTCCATCAACTGGGAAAACTACTCATGCACCAATACACTGGACCAATGCTTCCTGTAATTTATAAATTCCAATGCCCTGAACCAGCTCATTCCTACCCCCACTAGTGGAAGCAACATCCTTGACTTGTTTCTTACTAACATGGGCAACCATTGCTCTACACCAATAGTCAATTCCTCCTTGGTTAGACCCAACCACAAACTAATCACCATGGAAATCCACAACTCACCCAAACCCCCTGCAAAGATAACCACCATGAAAAACTTCTCCAAAGCTGACTTTGGGCTCCTAAGTACAGTGGTGGCTTATTTTATAGCACCCATGCCAATGGAAAATATGACTGCCAAATCACACACCAATGCACTGTATGAACACATACATAAATGTATGGAAATAGCCATACCCAACAGACCCAAGACGGTCTCCTCCAAAAAAGGAAGCCAATCTGATGGTCCCCTCCCATCAATAAACTCTACAATAGAAGGAAGAAACTGTTAAAGAAAAAGGTGAAGTCCCAAGACTGGAAAGACTCCCTTATTAGCCTCAACAAAAAGTTGAGATCCCTCCTCAAAATGTCTAAAGCCAGCTATGAAGGCAGAATTGTGGCAGACACTAAAAACAACCACAAATCATTCTATATTTATATTAAGAATCTCCGTGGCAATACCCAGATTTGTTCTGAGTTACTGCACAATGGTAACAAATATACTCAGCCTACAGATATTGGCAACATACTGGCCAAGAGATTCAATGCCAGCTATACCCCTCTCTTCTCTCTAAAGGACCAATCACAATAACAGAAGAATGCCAGGCACCCAACATCACTGCAGCACAGGTTAAAGCTCCATTGCCCAAGGCCAAGAATACAGATTCCATGTGACCCAACAACATCCCTGGCTGTGTTCTACATGAACTACAAAGTGAACTGCCACCACACCTGTGTGCCCTTTTCACTCACAGCCTCACCTCAGGCTTTGTCCCTACTGAATGGTGCACTGCTACAGTCATCCCTATCCATAAAGGAGGAGTGGCTACAGACCCTGGGAATTATCACCCTATTAGCCTGACGAGTTTGATATGTAAGGCTATGGAGTGCATAATCATGGACCTAATTAACAAGGATACAGGGAATCTCCAAACTCTAGATCCTACACAATTTGGTTTTGTGAAAGGTAGATCATGCCTGCTCAACCTGGTTGACTTCTTTGAGACAGTCACCAGAGCTGCAGATGAGGGTAAGGTAGTTCATACAGCCTACCTCGATCTGGCCAATGCTTTTGATACCATTCCTCGCTCAGGAATTATTGATAAACTCACCAAACTAGGTATCAACCCCTATATCACTAGGTGAGTTGCAAATTGGCTCAGACACAGAACCTACAGTTTGAATGTAGCTGACTACAATTCAGACTGCCAACCAGTCACGAGTGGTGTCCCACAGGGTTTGGTCCTGGGTCCTCTCCTGTTTGGCATCTACTTCTCAGAAGTCCAGGCCAGCACGTAGGGACTCTGGCTGACCAAGTTTGCAGATGACTGCAAGCTGGGAGCCATTATTAACTGCCTAAGTGATGCAGACATCCTACAGAAAGACCTAACTGAGAGCAATGACTGTTGTCAAAACCATGACCTTAAGCTTAATGCCAAAAATGCATCATCATTCCCTTTGGGAAAAACTCAGTTTGCACTAATTACTGCATCAAAGGGAGCCTGCTGAACACTTAAGGAGTTATAAGAGATTTGGGAACACAGGTTGACAGCAACCTCTCCTTTGACCAACACATTGCCACTGTGGTCAGAAAGTCCTTCTATGTGGCACATCTCATTACTAAGGGTTTTGCATTTAGGAAGAAAGAGGTCATCATCTCTCTCTACTCTGCCCTCATTAGACCAATCATGGAGTATAATGCCTCATTTGGCATGTACCTCACTAGACACCTACAACAGCTGGAGAGGACACAAAAGTTCCTCACACAGAGGATTCTAGGCATTAAACACATGCTCTACATGGACATACTTAAAAAAATCAGCTATTCTCTATATCATATCATCTAAGAGGCGATCTCTGCTTGACCTACAAAGCCATGCCTGACCCAGCCCTGTTAGAAATGCCACATCTAAAGAAATCCCAATCCCTCCACACCGCATACTCCAGAGACCTCAACCTCATTACCACAATCACCAGAAGGCACTGGAGGGACAGGTTTATAACTCAGAGACTGCCCATGCTCTGGAATAGACTTCCCATACATGTCAAGCAAAGCACCTCACTGGCCCTCTTCAAGAAAAATCTTGATGAGTGGATTAGAAATAGAAAGTTCACCCTGGGGATCACTCCAGTGGCTCTACTTGATAGAGGCATTGGTATCTAACATTGGGTGGCACGATGCCAGGGTACTTTTATGGGCTAGGCTTGTAGGGGCACTAGGGCCATTAGCCTAGTACACACTTATGAACCTATGAACTGCAATAAAAATGAATATTATACTCGTGGAGAACTGGGTCATGATGCAAGAAAATGTGAACTGAAATTTTATAAATGTAACAAAATTAGGTATTTATGGATGGATTATAAAATTGAAACATATAATAATGAAAGTGAAAACAAGAAAAGAAAATGAACAAAGTGGGGAACCTTTAGAAGTGGTGGAAGCAACAGATAAATTAGATAAAGAAGACAAAGAAAGAAAGAAAAAAGGAAGAAGGAGAAGAAGATTATGAAATAAGTGATGAGGAGGACATAAACTGGGAAGTATATAAAGAGAAAACAAATAATTTTATTGGTAAAAAAGGTAAAAGACAGGAAAATAAAATTTAAATGGATGAGTATAAAAATGGAAATGGATGAGAAATAACATAAAATTATAATTCCTAGAAAGTTAAGGAAAAGGGAAAGTAATTTTAGAGTGCTTACTATAAATGTAAATAGTATTAAGAATATAGTGAGAAGGAGAGGGGGTTTGGAATGGTACAATGAATATGATGTAGATGTAACTGTACTAGGAGACTCCAGATTCTTAACAAGTGAAGAAAGACTGCAAGCAGAAAAATTGTGAGAGGAAAGATCATTTGGAATTTAGGAATCAATTGGTATTTTGTAACAAGTGTGTTTGGCAGAGATATAGTGAAAATATTGTTAGCTATAACTTTGGTAAGAATAGGAAGATTAACTATTGTGGATTTAAAATGAAAAAAAAAACAAGTATATAGAATTATAACATTATATGATTATGTTACCTATAAAGAAAGGAAAATTTATTCAACAAGATTCCAGACTATGTAGAAATAAATATGAATATTGCAGTGACAATTATGATTTAAGAGGCACGAGTGAAAAGAAAGGAAATGATGTACAAAGTCTTAGAAGTTATGAAAATGAATAGGTTCATAGGTTCATAGGTTCATAGGTTCATAGGTTCATACTAGGCTATCTGCCCTAGGGCATTTATAAGCCTAGCCATAATGTGTTTGGCTTTTGCCACCCATTTTAAATTTATTTTGCTATGCCCTTTTTCGAGGTTAGTATACTGTGCCTCTGTCTAACAGTGACACAGAAGTGATACCCGGGGTAAACCTACGATCTCCCATCCACTCATCAAGATTCCTCTTGAAGAGAGTCAATGAAGGACTCTGCCTAACCTGGACTGGGATTTTATTCCAAAGTGAAGGGAGTCTCTAGGTTATGAATCTGTCCCTCCAGCATGTCCTATTTATTTCAGTGCTGAGGTTCAAGTCTCTCGAGCGTGTAGCTTGAAGGGATTTGGATTTTCTGAGGTGCAGCATGTCCATTAATTCCGGGTTGGACATGTCTTTATACGTCAGGCACAGATCGCCTCTGAACAGGTGGTATGCCACTGAGTAGAGCTGGAGTTTCTTTAACCGGGCAGCATATGGCATCTGTTTGAGCCCTTTGATCCACTTGGTGAGGTACTTTTGGGGTCTTTCCAGTTGCTGCAGGTGTCTGGTAAGGTACATCCCAAAAGGGGCATTGTACTCAATTATGGGCCTGATGATGGATGAGTAAAGAGGCACAATGACCTCCCCTGATCTAGATGTGAATCCCTTCATGATTAGGTGGGCTATATAAAATGTTTTTCTAACCACTTTGGCCACGTGGTTGTCAAATGAGAGATTGCTATCAACTTGGGTCCCCAGGTCCCTAATTACTTCTTCTGTACTTAATGGATTACCACCTATGTGGTAATTTGTGGGCACTTTGTTTTTGCCAAAGGGGATGACTATACACTTTTGGCATTTAGCTTGAGGCCATGGCTCTGGCACCAGTTGTCTGTTTCTATGAGGCCCTTTTGGAGGATGCTTGTGTAGGCTGGAGAGTCGATTATGGTGCCCAGTTTGCAGTCATCTGCGAACTTGTTCAGCCACAGTCCTTCCGTGTTGGCCTGTACCTCCGAGAAATATATACCGAACAAGAGAGGTCCCAGGACTGAGCCTTGTGGGACACCACTTGTAACTGGTTAGGAGTCTGACATGGCTCCAGCAATTCTAACCATGTGGGTTCTGTCCTTGAGCCAGTTTGCAATCCATCTAGTGACATAGGGGTTTATATTTAAGCTGGTGAGCTTATCTATAATGCCCGAGTGGGGTATTGTTTCGAAGGCTTTTGCGAGGTCCAGGTAGGCTGTGTGGACCACCTTCCCCTCGTCAATGGCCTTGATGACTGTTTCAAAGAAATCAACCAGGTTTAAGAGGCAGGATCTGCCCTTAACAAAGCCGAACTGGGTAGGATCCAGTGTTTGTACGTCCCCAATATCTTTATTTATGAGGTCCATGATGATCCTTTCCATAGCTTTGCAGACCAAGCTAGTCAGGCTTATGCGGCGATAGTTTCCAGGATCCCTTGAGGCACCACCTTTATGGAGAGGGACCACTGTTGCTGTACGCCACTCTTTGGGCACATATCCTGTAGTAAGGCTGAGACTGAACAGTAGTTTTATGTTTGGGTTTAGCTCTTCTTGGAGCTCATGTAGGACGCAGCCCGGGACACCGTCTGGTCCCATTGATGCTGTGTTTTTTGCTTTGGAGAGGGCGGCTCTTACCTGAGCATCTGAGATGTCAGGGGGGCAGCACTAGGAATACACAGGAATAAAAAAAAACATGGACTTACAGAGCAGATATTTACAGAACTGAAATGGATTACTTGATAGTATCAGAAGGATTAACTATAGGAGAAGGAGGGATAACTGAAACAGTTTTTTTCTGATCAACTAGCAATATGGCTAGAGATAAAGTAAAACATGGAGGATATGAAAAAAAGGCAAAGGAATAACATGGTTAAACGAGAACACATGGGCTGAAGAAGGAAAGCTATTAACAATACAGGTCCTTAAATAAAATATTACTATGACAGAATTTTATAAAAATTGTTGTGAATGGTGGTTGACTTTTAAGATAAAATATAAATGTTTTTTTTTATGGCAGTACTACAATGTGGAAAAAAATAGACAAAGAAAAGTATAGGAGAGTATATAAAGAGTTGTTGGAAGATTTAGAAAATGATGATAGAGGGTATTTTGATAATGGAAAATAATTATATAGAAGAAATCAAAAGAAAACCAAGGAGTTATTATTCAAGCAGAGATATTTCTTGTATGGAAAAAAGATGTATTGGTATATTTAAGTAGATTATTAAAAAAAGATAGTGGTATAAAGAGAACAATGAAAAATGTAAAAGGAGAAATAAAAGAACCCTGGAACAAAGTGTGAATATTGTAGTAGAGTATGTATAGTACATGTTCAAAGAAAAAAAAAACAAGACATTGAAAATAATATGGGAAGTAAAAAATGTTTTCAGAACAAGAAAAAAAAAGATTTTAAAAAGGTAACTTCTTTATATGGGTTAGATAAAATATTAGGACAAGTTATTATAGATTTGGCTGCACGACCAGACAGAATAAGATATGAAATGTATAAAATGTAATGGAATGGTAAAAAGAATATTTTTTAAAGATTTTAATTGGATGGCTAAATGAAGGGTTCATGGATAAAGAATTATGTAGCAGAATATTTATAATTTATTTGAAGGAAAGAAGACAAAAGTAATTTAAAAAAAAACTGGAAAATGACAGCACTGAATAATATTGACTATAAGATGTTTATGAAAATAATACAGAAGGGATTTGAAACTAAGACTCAAAGTACTGTTGAAGACAGTATGCATAGCATAAAGGGGAATGGATGTCAAGAAATATTAATGATAATAAGAAAAAATATGGATGATATAAATAAAAGAGAAGCAGCTAAACCTATGATAGGGAGTTTTGTTAGGGACTTTTATGCAATAGGACATGAAATGTTATGAGTGATAATAAAAGAATGCGATGCAAGTGTGAAAATTAGAAAATTATTTATGCCCACCTATTGCAATAATAAAGCAATTATTGTAGTAAATTGTTGGTTAAGAAAAGAGGTACACATGAGGTAAGGTGTAAAACATGGATGTCCAATGAGTTGTGTACTTTTTGCTTTAGTTGTGAACATGACCATATGTGAAATAAATTGTAAAATGTAGGAGGCTGGGTACATAATGCCTGAAGGGTTAACAATTGCAGTTTTGGTAACTTACACAGCTGATATATTAATTAAAAAAAAGACTTGGATAAAAGAAGTAATAATCTGTGTAAATGAGTGTTTAGAAGCAACAGAGATGACTTTAAATAAAGAGAAAAGTAAAGGATTAGGCAATATGATTCTTTTTCTTCTTATTATTCTTTCAGCTGCTCCCGTTAGGGGTCGCCACAGCAGATCAACTGTTTCCATTTCTTCCTGTTCTCTGCATCTTGCTCTGTCACACCAACCACCTGGATGTCCTCTCTCACCACATCCATAAACCTTATCTTT
Organism: Protopterus annectens; assembly: GCF_019279795.1. Lineage (NCBI taxonomy): Eukaryota > Metazoa > Chordata > Ceratodontiformes > Protopteridae > Protopterus > Protopterus annectens. Next base: position 491,221,361 of record NC_056744.1, read on the forward strand.
GGCCTTCCTCTTTTCCTGTTACCTGGCAGCTTCATCTTTAGCATCTTTTTCCCAATATACTCTGCATCCGTCCTCAGCACATGTACAAACCAATGTAATCTTGCCTCTCTGGCTTTGTCTCCAAACCTTCCAGCCTGGGCTGACCCTCGAATATACTTATTCCTAATCCTGTCCATCCTCGTCACACCCAGTGCAAATCTTAACATCTTCAACTCTGCCATGTCAAGCTCTGACTCCTGCCTTTTTGTCAATGCCCCTGTCTCCAACCCATATAACATAGCTTGTCTCACTACCCTCTTGTAGACCTTCCCTTTCACTTCTACTGGTGCTCATCTGTCACAAATCACTCCTGACACTCTTCTCCACCCACTCTATCCTGCCTGTACTCTCTTCACCTCTCTTCCACACTCACCATTACTCTGAACTGTAGATCCCAAGTACTTAAACTCATTCACCTTTGCCACCTCACCATTCCTCTATCCTCCCTCTCATTCACACACATATATTCTGTCTTAGCCCTGCTGACCTTCATTCTTCTTCTCGCTAGAGCATATCTCCACCTCTCCAGGGTCACCTCCACCTGTTCCCTACTCTCACTACAGATCACAATGTCATCTGCAAACATCATAGTCCATGAAGACTCCTGTCTGATCTCGTTTGTCAACCTGTCCATCACCATTGCAAATAAGAAAGGGCTCAGAGCTGATCCTTGATGTAATCCCACCACCACCTTAAACGCATCTTTCACTCCCACCTCAGACCTCACCGCTGTCACACTACCCTCGTACATATCCTGTACCACTCTTACATACTTCTCTGACACTCCTGACTTCCTCATACAATACCACAACTTCTCTCTAGGCACCCTGTCATATGCTTTCTCTAAATCCACAAAGACACAGTGCAGCTCCTTCTGACTTTGTACTTCTCCATCAACACTCTCAGAGCAAACATCGATTAGGCAATATGGTTAAGATGGTGAAATACATTTTACAATGTGTGAAATCTTCGTGCTTAGTATACAATTTGGAAATAAGAATTTAAGTATAATTCAATAAAAAAATAAAAGAAGAGTTAAAATGATTTTTTCTGGAAATCATTTAGGAAAAATGTTTGATAAATTCAGTATTAATGGGAAAATAGTACATATTGCCAACAATATTTTAAACATAATTATTGCAGATAATCTTTTCATTTATATGGGTTTCTAGATTGAATTCAGCAAAAAAGGAATTTTGCATGTAAATAAAGAAGAAGGGGTTAGGGTTAATTAACTCAGTGGCATATGTTGCTTCATTAACATGGATGAATGCAAAATATGAAAGATTGGTTATGAAATGTTTAAATAAGTATGATAAATTCTGAGGTATGGTAAAAAGAGAAAAAGAATGTAAAAATGAAGATGTGAAATGCTATCAAGAACAATATTAATGTGGAAAATAAAAATAGATTAAATAGAAGGAAAGTATGGTTACAGATTCTATAAAGTTCACAGAATCTGGTGCATTACACAGATATTAGCAAAAAAGTTGTGGATAAGCATGCTACAGTGAACTTAGAATGCTGTGGCACACTGTATATGTCACAGTTATTCCATAAGTCATGAAGAATCTATGACAAATTGTGACATATATTAACAAAGTTATAGAAGAAATATCACAATCTAAGCAGCCTATTTGTAAATTCATATCTGCTGCAGAATATCTCCAGTAAGCTTACAGACAGCTGCAGTATATCTATGTCACTCCATTATTATTAACATATATAAGTAAACATGCAGATCTCCTCAGCAAGGATGAATTGTTTGTTCCTTCTACTCAATTTAAAATAGATACACTGTTAATTGACTTGAAGTTGTACCTCAGAAAAATTAACCTGGGGCTATTATTGTGAAGTCAAACAAATATTTCTAGCAATATTTTGAAATGTAGCAGCACATTTAACCCCTCATTGCCATTGCTTTTAATATTATTTGAAGAAATGGCAGAGTTATATTTCAAAACCCTTTGTAAATTTAACCATAATAACACAAGTAACTTGAATAACCATGAGTATACATTGCTTTATCAACTAGGTAGGAACAAACATTTAAGGGTCATGAAATCCGACAAAAGGGGAGGGGTAGTGGTCATGAACAGAGAAGACTGCTTGTACAAAATGATGAGCCATGTCACAAATTGTGATTTGTATGAGGAGAAGTCATTAAGTTACATCAAATTGGCATACTGCAGAATTAATTTTTTTTCTGTTAGACATGGTGGAAGAGGGGGAGATCACACCGAAAGTACACAGGTCTCTTCAGGTATTACATCCCATCGTCCTGTGTATATTCAGGATCCCCAAGAGTCACAAGAACATTGCTGACCCACCAATGAGACTAATTGTAAATGCCAGTAAATCCAAAATCCACCCCCTTGGGGTCCATGTGGATTATTTGTTAAAAATGTGTTTGGAACTTTTTGAATATATTTGCAAGGACTTATGAGATTTTTTTGTGTAAAATAAAAAACTTGGAATTTTCAAGGGACTGTGTTTGTTTTTAACAGTGGATGCAATTGAGTTGTTTAACATTATACTACACAAACAAGGTCTGGAATTGTTCCATGATTTCCTGTGAGAATGCACTGAGTTTAATAATGACACTGTTAATGTTTTAGTTTTATGCTTGGAATTGGTTCTGAAATATAACTTTGTTTTTCTGGAGGGTCTATACTATAAGCAGAAAAAAAGGGGTAGCTATGGAGGCATCTTGTGCCACCGTATTTGCCAACACAGTATTGCTGCAATGGGAATGACATGTTCTTTTCGGACACTATGAGGTTAAACCTTGGAAGTTATATCTCCATTTTTTGATGATATTTTTATCATCTGGAATAGACCCCCAGAGGAGACCCATGATTTTATGGAATTTATTAATTCCTCTACATCTTTTTTGAGCTTTACTCGCACCATTCAGTTGGAAAGTACCAATTATTTGAATGTTACTATTTTTAAAGATTATCAGAATGAACAATGGACTAGTAAAATTTACAGAAAACCCACATACAGCAACAACCTATTACATTTGAGAGCAACCACCCTCTCCATCAAAAAATAGAAATCATCAAAGGCCAATATGTTAGAGTTGCCAGAATGGTTTCCTTTCACAACCATTTTGTGGAAGAATGTGAGACATTGAGGGCACTGTTGCCACAATTTGAGATAATATCATGGAGAAAAGAATGAAGGGAGATATAGTACCCCTTATATACCCCACCTCCACTTTGGCCACAGGTGCATTTTCTAGGAGACAAGTGGATGTGCCAATTATACCAAAAGCCTTTGTTACAAAGTTTTGCAATGAAGCCCCTCAGATTAGGGGTATTTTGATCAAAAACTGCCAGATTTGTTTCTTTGTTTAAAGAATTCAGAGACAAAATAAGGAACCATCAATCATGGTCTTTAGAAGGAGCAAGACCATTAAAAATGATATTGAGTACACATCTGTCCACTGTGAATATGAATGCAGTAACAAAAGGGCTGGCACCTGTAAGTGTGACTTTTGCAATTATTGTAATGACATACTGGAAGGTGATAACCTGGTGTTAAACCAAATGACAATTAGATCCAGGAATTTCTGTAAGTGCAACAGTATGGGGGTGGTTTATGCTGCTGTATGTCAACTGTGTAAATGTTTTTATGCAGGCAAGACAAAGAGGAAAATCAAAGAGCATATATATGAACACAAAGCTGTTATTAGAAAACTGGATAGCAAAAATATCCTTGCTAAACACATTATAGAGTACCCCAGTCACAGTTTTCGATTTTTTGTTTTGAAACAAGTGTTACAAGACTTTAGAGGGGGACCATGGGAGGATACATTGGAAGAAGGGGAACTGCATTAGTAGTTTAGATTAAATGCTACCACCCCTCCTAGTCTCAATGAAGGGGTGTCTATAGCTTGTGTTTTAAAACTTAAATCATATACTGTGCAGCCAGGTGCTGTTGCTCTGTGCATTTCAACATACTATATATATAAAACAACTTTTTTGTTGGGCAAGGATTATTTTTATTTTCATTTTATATTTGAAAACCAATAGATAACATAATATTTATTAAGTTTTAACTTGTAACATGTTGCATTAAGGCATGATTTTTCTACAAGTGAGTGCATTGATGATGCAAACTGTCATGTGATTATAGGGAGGGGTATTTAAACGTGGTGTCTGTGCTTTTGTAACAGATTCTGGTGACGTATTTTTATATGAAAGCACTCAATCTTGTCAATTTTGCTGTGTTTTATTAAACTACTGGAAGCTCTTCTTGCCCTTCATTTTTTATTCCTGGACTATCTTGCTGGTAGTCGATATGAAATCTTACACAATGTTATGACCATAGTCAAGTGAACCTCTATATGTGATGTATGTCAATAACCAAAACCATAACAATAAAAAACAAATGTCTATCATGCTGCACATTACTGAGAAAATCATAGCTGACATTAAACTAAAACTGATGTGCACATCTGCAATCTAACAGAAATTAAATAACATCCAGTTGACATGTGATGTCTACATGTAAGAACATAAGAAAAAAGGTATATTAGCATACATTGCTGGTATCATTTAAAACACAGTCTGAAATGAAATGGCACATACATTATTATGTACCACAATTCTGATTAACAAATTTCCTTCTAGTGCATGCCTCCTCATGCACACAATACCTTCCGTATGTCATTTTATCTATACTTATGGACATTTTTAATATCAGAACATGTCAGGAAAACTGTATCCATCAAGAAATGTGAACAGCTTACTCAAGGGTGTGCCACATTATGCATACTAGACCTTACCAGTGGGAATCATGACATGACCTGAACAGTTGTTTATTGGCCACGTGAAGCATGACAAGCATAATCAAAGCCAGCACACTTAACTATCTTGACATTTGAAGTGAAGCATGCAGTGACACTGCCTTGTGCAACACTCACATGACTCTACTTTGCAAAACAGTAGTATTGGGACCTGTGCTTTTTAATACTGATGTATTCCTCAGCAAATTGTCCAGCTAACTGTCTAACAGAATATCAGTATTTCCATGTTTTTTCCACTTGCATGTGTGTCCTGAACATTTATGTTTCTGTGTGAATGTCAGATGTATTTCATGTGTCTGTGCATGTAATAAGTCAAATGAACATCCACAAATCAACATTTGTTATAATGAAGATAGAGTGAGATGACAATACCATGGAAAATAAAAAAAAAACATATACCAAACAGCTGAGCCAGGCAATGTGGTCATTGGCTGACCCCACACAGGTTTAAGGAACACAACATAACACAACACAACACAATAGTAATAATGTTCAGTCTTAAACACAGTGACATCTTGTAATGCATGAAAATCTAGTATATGTTTTACAAACAGTATTGTCTGTCTAAAAATGTATGCATCCCCTACATACATTTATTGGGAATAAGTACCCTGAAAAATGCAAACAGTCTGATGCTGCTTGCCGATTATATAAAAGACATCTAGAAATGTTGCAAAGAAATGCCTATCTGTACAAGTATTCCCCAAAACAGGATACAAGTATGTTTTCACCAAACCATCAATGATGTTGAAGGCAGATCTGACACCTATGTTGAACTGAAAAGCATGCAACACAATGTGCCATGAACAGTGTGAATACTGACAAAGCAGGCACCAGTATGTGAAGAGGCAGGATATGTACAACAGGTCAGTCATTAAGAACCAAAAGCAGCAATCAAAACACTATAAACGTGCATGTATAACTTCTACATCAACAACACTGTGACAGTTACACATAACTGTCATTTAGGTCATGGCCTACATTTACAAACCTATCTTCAATAAACATGGCTTGCTGCTAAATAATATGTAAACATAGTTTTGGGTAATTCATACTTGTAAGCACAGGTATTGTGTGAGTATTGCACTTACCTTATAGATGCATGATGGGTATTCCAGCATTATATGTACTATACATGGTATGTCAAAAATATGATCCTGTAGCAATGATCACATCTATTTTATTTACAAAAGAGACAAAATAATTAACATACCTCTCTCCATCTGTTGCTTCTCCTGCCTGTGTATCCAGCATGTATGAATGATGTTCTCAAATAAGAGTAATATACATTGCTCAGATCAGGTTCTCAAAAAATTATTTTGAAGAACATCACAGAATCACCATACACATTTTACAATGTTACATACATACAGTCCTTTACGTCTTGGAAAACAATTGAGGACCTGAGATTCAAAACTGCAACTCTAAGCTATATCGAGACTATAACCCTGACACCTAACTGCCTAGCTAATCCATCTTACCTGAGACTGTATGCTGAGAATTCAGTGAAAGTATTGCAGTTATGAATGTGCAGTGATGGGGTACTAATAGTGATCATGGCTTAGGATTTACAAAAGGGGCAATGTGCTGTGAATTTATTAAAATAAGTTGCAAGCATGAAGGCATATCAGCACAGTGGTCACAACCAAAAACCACAACTGAAAACTTTAATTCCTCAAGGAGTGAACACTATCATGTAACACATTGCTGCTAACATACAACTACAGTGTGCTCTACATTATGGGCACAGTAATGTATTTCATGTGGGAGGGCATGAAATGTACAGATCTTTATTAGCAAAGTACACATCTTAATTCAAATTCATACATGACATCAGCATATCTCCCTATATTCATACATGGCATAAGCATATCTCCATGTATTCATACATGACGTCAGCATATCTCCCTGTATTCATACATGATATCAGCATCTCCCTATATTCATACATGACATCAGCATATCTCCCTATATTCATGCATGGCATCAGCATATCTCTCTGTATTCATACATGACGTCAGCATATCTTCCTGTATTCATACATGACGTCAGCATATCTCCCTATATTCATACATGACATCAGCATATCTCCCTGTATGCATACACAACATCAGCATATCTCCCTGTATTCATACATGACATCAGCATATCTCCCTATATTCATACATGACATCAGCATATCTCCCTATATTCATACATGACATCAGCATATCTCCCTATATTCATACATGACATTAGCATTCCTCCCTATATTCATATATGACACCAGCATTTCTCCCTGTATTCATACATGACATCAGCATATCTCCTTATATTCATACATGACATCAACATACCTCCCTGTTCTACATTCCAAATGTATATCTGACCATCTTATTCCCTCCAAATACAAGGATGAGATGGTTGTCAGTTTAATAAAGAACGATATGGTTATAGATGAAATTCAGTTTGCAAATGTTAGCATATTCCACAAAACGTTTTAGAAGACATATACTAGTCTGTTCCAAGCTTTATACATAATACTGTAGTAAGAGAGGGGCTGTTGGCAGAACATTATGGATTATGAAGATATTTGTAGAAATCTGATGAAGAAGTGATGTATTTGTAAGTATGCTCAAAATAACTGTTAATATCAATAAATAACTATGTAGAGCAGCATTTTCAACAATGTGTGAAAAAGACAACAATAAGAATATAATGAAACCTTGCCCCTGTTCAGATTTGAACCTACACCTAGTCAAGGTATATGGCTGCTGACCTGTTGATTTATAGGCTGAGATAATACCCAGCACATGGTTAATTTTGAACAAACTATACTGCATGTATGTATCCATATTCCTGCAGATAATGGATGAATACAAAAACATCACACCCCAATCCCTAAAAATACCAGCTATCTTCAATTTTTACAAACAAAAAGATATGTGTAGCCAGACTTGCATTCCTCTTCTGTTAAACAAATCAGCTGTAATAAGCATTCTCACTTTGTTAAGAACAGACTAACAACGTTATTTATGAGTTATTATTCACACAGACATAGGTAGACTAGGCAATACTGATGAAGTTTACGTATAACTAAGAAATGTATATTTATCAGTGGCCCTGGGGCTATAGGCATCAGTGATACATAACTATAGTGGATGTGTAAAATGATGTTGTTGCATGCTGGAAAACAGATATACATCCACAGTGTTCAATATTATGTACATTATAAACATTAATAAATAAATAAACCTCATGGGAATATAATTCATTATTATAGGGACAGCCGTTATAATCATCAAACTTCAGTCTCTAATGCTACTCACCTACCCCCCTCCCTTTTTCTTTCAAGCCTATTTCTATCAAGACCATAAAAAACTCCTACAAAAAATAAAACAGTGCTCTAATGCCTCAGATAACCTTCCATCTAACTTCCGCAAGCTAGCTGCCAATGGCATAGCTCTTCACATCTGCATCCTAATAAATTGTTCCATCCAAGAATCCTATGTACCCCTCCCCAGGAAAAAAGCTTTCATCATTCCCCTCCACAAAGGGGCAACAACTCTGAAATCTCCAATTTCCATCCTATAGCCATCCTGTTCCCTATCTCTAAAATTCTTGAAAAATGTATTCACCTACATCTCTTACTCTACTTCTTAGACAACCAACTGTTGACCCCTACTCAACATGAATTTAGACCTGGCCATAGCACTACTACTGCCCTTCTCTCCTTTCTCAAAATCATCAACTTCTCTCGAGACTCTGGCAGTATTGTATCTATCCTTCTTCTAGACCTATCTAAGGCCTTTGATACCATTTCTCATAACCTCCTCTTCTCCAATCTCTCTCATCTCAATCTTTTCTCTTCTTCCATCACCTGGTTTCCCAGCTATCTCTCAGATGGACAACAAGCCATCAAGTGGAATAACTGTATCTCTTCCTTCCTCCACACTCCGACAGGTGTTCCATAAGGCTCTATACTGGGTCTACTACTATTTAACATCTTTATCAATGACTTCCATCAATGCATCCCAAATGCTAAACTCGTCCAATTCTTTGAAGAATCTACCATCAGTTGTACTGCCGAATCTCTCCCCAAACTCATGAATTTAACTCAAGATGCCTTCTCCTGCACCGAGTCTTAGATGCCGAATACTCCCCTAGCTCTCAATGTATCTAAATTAAAAATCATGATATTTACCCCATCTAAATATACCAAGATCAACAAGAACTCCTTCTCTATAGTCAGCCATAACATGACCCCTGTCGAAATAGTTCCCCATGCCAAGTTGCTTGGTGTACTTATTGATGACCAATTCAACTTTGACATTCATCTACAAACTAATATAAAAAAACCCACCAGACACTTGGAATGCTGTATTGACACAGTCTCTACCTTGCTCCCTCAACTAAACAAATCCTTTCTACCACATACCTCATTCCCTCACTCCTGTATGGAGCCCCTGTCCTTATTAATCTTCAATCCACCCTAAAGTCAAACCTATCCTCCCACTACAATAAAATGTCCAAGCTTGCCACTGGATCCAAATCTTCCTCTCACCACTGTGACACTCTCCATTCCTTGAATTGGCTGGAACTCCCTAACTACCTGTCATACATTCAACTCTCAACTGCCCATAAGCTCATTTTCAAACCCACTAACTGTCCCGCCCTCTCCTCCTCCTGCAAAATGAATCATCCTCATAGAGTGCTTAGGTCCAACAATCAAAAGCTCCTTGAAGTGTACAAATCCATACATTCTCCAGGGCAACTTTTATTATCTTTCTCCCTAGCTTGACTGTGGAACTCACTTCCTCCATGCATTTGAACTACCCACAACCACTCCACTTTTAAGAACCTGCTCCACTCCCATCTCTCTTCTTGCTGGGAATACTCCTGCCCTCTCTCCACCTGACTGCTTCTATTCCGCCCCTACTTCCTTTACCTATCCTTTCTCAACAATCATCCTAAGACCTGTTCTACTCTTATACCTGACTCTCCAAAATTGCCTTATTGTTTTATAACTCTACTACTTGATATATTTATATTTCCTTAGGAGGCATTGTTAGGTCTCACTCATTAAATGTTTTTCTTTTTACCATGTCACTGTGTTTATACTAGTTATAAAATGTGTATAATGTGTACTTGAATATTTGCTTTTCTATGTTCATTATGGTTTCTGATATTTCTATAATGTGCATTACTTGCAAATTTTGTTTCTTTTTCTAGTTGTTATTGTAAAACAATATCTGGAGCTTTTCTCCCCAGGCCTCCATTGAAAATGGGTTCATCTCAGCCCGATAGACTTTCCCAGTTAACAAACCGCAAATAAATAAATAAATAAATAAATAAAATCAATCAATCAATAAATAAATGAATAAATAAATAAATAAATGTCTTCTTAACTATCCAGATGAGCTAATTGTCAGAACAGCTATTTAATGGTTTTAAAAAGCCTGTATTGGCTATATTTTGAACAGCTATATGTCCAGGCATATGTAGGATTGTAACATGTACTATAGGCATCCGGTGGCTATCAATGCACCTTGATGACCCTCCAACCAATCTTCTCTGTGTCCTTCTGATGAAGGTCAGTGTAGTAGCAGTGACCCTGCACTCCATTCCAGTAGATTCCTGTACATGATCGATGCTCCGCCAGAATCCAATTCCAAATGTCGATCATCACAAAGTTACGTGGTTTGGACCTTATGTGATGTTTCAATCCAGTGTAGACAGTCAGCATCTGGGTGGTCTCTTCCTCATTCCAAATGGGTGCCCAGACATGGCATACAACAAGTTGTGAGCACCACATACCAAATTGTGGGGTAAAAGCAGGTGTTCCGGATTACACATGTATGTGTTACTTTACATAACACTGATGCATATAGAATAAATCAGTTCATATTGTGTTGCTTGCATATTCATGTATTGTCATTTTTGTGTGTAGCAGTAGAACTGCATCATGTACATGCATCCACACATGGTGATGACCAGCATAAGTGTAATGACAATTAGCCATACAACTACGGTACAGACATAGTGCAACCGACATGTGTAATGTTGTCTGCATTCATTTTTACAGGTCCATCCAGTTTTGCACAACAACAGGGAATGACACGTGAGTGTCTCTATATATTTTTACTGTGACCATTACCTGTTCTTGTCTCAAGCATCTGCTATACTGGTGCTGTTTACTGTCATAGTGATATTTCCCACATATTGTAAACTACAGGTATATCTTCTGTGGGCAAAGGCAATGCAGGTGCACCTACAGACAGACCAAGTATGGCTCCATAACATGTTCATATGTTGCAGCAATGTGTAGCAGACCTGCCCTGCATAAAATTAATGTTGCTGTTTTTCTACATATGGACATCTTGCCAACAGGTACACAGTATGCAATGTGAGTATCACCTGATCTGTTACTGTCCTGTATATGTCATCATGTAAATATTCCACTGCCTCCATACCTGACTGAGTTTGCTTTGTCTTTACTTTACTTTACCACTGTAGGATCTGCATTATGACACACAAACTCACCGCATAGGGAGAGTGTTGGTAGTCTGCTATTACCTCTCTTTCATACATATGATTGTAGTCCTCCATTAATATTGTCACAAGGAGGTAAAGTGCCAGCACAACACAAACCAACAGCACCTAGGAGGTCAAAGATTCAAAATGATGTACACACGAGACTGTGGATCAGGCAGGCAGCTGTTTAATACACATAAACGTTCTATAATATCTCTGAGTTTTCATCCACAAGAACTTCATCAGATGATACAAACATGAGTTTATGTGTATTAAACAGCTGCCTACCTGATACACAGTCTCTTGATTACATCATATTGAATCTTTGACCTCCTGGTGCTGTTGGTTTATGTTGTGCCCCATTAATATTGACTCCTTCTACCCATTCACAGGATAACCACCATCAGCATCTCATTAACAAACAACTGGTTTGTGTATGTATTACCTACTGTATGTTTTAATGTTGTTAGAATGGAAAGGATGTGATTAAGAATGCTGTGTTTATGACCTTGTTTCTCTACAACAGTTAAATTTCATCCCTCTCCTCCAGCACCATCTTCCCATGGGGACTTGTCAGGTGTGTGTTATGCTTGTATTCCTCACATATCTCATCTATATTGTATATCTAACATAACTGTTAACTCCCTGTTAAGCAGATTCTGTGGCCTGTACACAGACAAGACCTCCTGAGAAGTTCTTATTATCTGTAACACTGCAGTGAGACTTATGTGTCATGTGACATTAATGATATACAACATGTGATGTAAGTATGTTCTCCTGACTTGTATGATCTGTCTCTTCTTTTAGTGGCACATCAACTGCCTTTATCCTCCATTAGCCCTTCCACTGATCTTGATGTGGGAACTGATGTGCCTCAGTGTGGTAGCATGGCTTTTGGCACACAAGACACTGACATGGTGATACAGTCTGGCCCAGATGGCAATAGTTATGGATGTGACTGTGGCCTCCGATGTGGTGGAAAACTTGTCAAGCTATTCTGACAATGAGGGGACATCAGTTGGTGGACTGGATGAAGCCTGTGGAATCACAGATCCATGCTGAGTCTGCTGATGATGTTGGCACTTCCCCACAACACAGTGATATTGCCTGTCACAGTAAACATAGGCATGTAGCTAGTGTATATGGCCACATGTCAGAGGTTGTCAGCCTACTCCTAAAAGCAAAGAACTATTCCCAGTGATGTCATGGATCTGCCAGCCATGCACTTGCCTGTGCCACAGATTGTGCTGCACACCAGATGGGTATCCAGCATGAAGCACAGGAACACAAATGTGTTCATATCATGGTGTCATTGGTTGCACAGAATGAAGCATGCTATCTGTGGCATGGTCCATTGAATCAGTATTACAGCAGTACCATAGTACAAGCAGGGTTTTGCATTCTCTGACTCTGCTTATCCAATTTTCACATGGAAGAGACAGGCCCCTTCTCAGCAGAACAAACCTGGGCCATCGGCCATCTTTCTCTGACCTGCACCACAAGCACACATTTTTGCTGCTGACCAATCTTATGTCATGGACAGTCAACTTGCAGTCATGCTTCTTCCCATGGTGTAAATCCACATGTTGTCATCACCCCATCAGTCTCATCTGTGGAATAACCTGGGCCAAGTGTTTCCATACATAGTAGGGGCTGACCAGACTGCAGTGTGAGACATCCGCATGGGTGCCCTAGACTGGGTTAGAGTAACACTAACAGTTGATCCACTCTGTCCAGTAGTGTCAGTCTCACTCCATGGCAATGATGATTGCTGTGCAGACAACTGCCAATGTCAACTGTCTGCTTTTATTGTGAAGTCTGATGCCACGGGAGTCTGACATTAATACTAGCCATAGGTGACTCCATTTAGTACATTAAAGTTTATCTGTACTTTACATTCATATATGCTGCACGTGATATTGACATCAGTTCTGTACTATGTCCTGAGTTGTTTTCCTGTTAGCATCTTTTGAAAGTGGACAGATAGGAAGCTGTTTCTCAGATGTATGTCCTTTTTGATGACATACAAACATACATCAATATGAGTCTGCAAGCATACCTGTGACACTTATGGCCTAAGCTGATGATGTGGGTTATGTTAGATTTGTATATGTTCATCCTGTTATATGTTATAATTATGTTCTTATGTCTAATGCACTGTGTGTACATCTACTGAGTAACCACCATTAAATGCAATTTGTGCTGTTGGGGTGGATTAACAATTAAACATCAGTGTTTAATGCATGTACTCCTGTAAGTATGACTTGTCATGACTCAAAGCTGTGAATAAGATGCCGCCTTGTTGCCTGGACCTGAACTTGTGGTCACACCCTCCATCATCCACACCTGTTTCTTCTGTCCCCTGTGTTCTCCTGTTTCTCTTCTGCTAACTGTAGGATGTCATCTTTGCACATCTGGGGTGCTTGGGGTATTTCATTCACACCTGCAACTGGAAGACCACCATGTGTTGTTGTTAGCATATTGTGTAGCATGGTGCACACACTTATGAGCTGTGCTGCCTTCTCAGGTAAATATTGTCATGCATCCCCAGATGTGTCCAGACATCTTAACCTAGCTTTCAGTACACCAAAAACACGCTCAATGGTATCTCATGTTGTTGCATGCATTCTGTTGTAGGCCTCCTATGCAGGGTTTGAGGTTCTTTGTCTGTGGTCATTAACCATGGTTCAAGTGGGTAACTGCAGTCAGCTGTTGTGGCAAGTGAACACATATGTTGTCGTCATGGATAGTGTTGAGAGGGATGAACTTAGCATAGCTTACATCCTGTACTTACCCAGTGGTATTCTCTCAGGTGTTTCACCCTGCTAGAAAGCAGCCTTCAGACTACTTTCCCTCCATATGGAAGCATTATGGACACTTTCAGGGTGTGGTGCCATGATGTTTATTATGCTGCCATCTGCTGCATACACAAATTGGCAGTTCAGGGATGGCCACTCCCTTCTGTTGATCTGTCAGTCTGGTTCTGGATGAACTGGAGTCTTAATAGGGATGTGGGTGCAGTACATTGCACAAAGTATATGTGGGAAGTTTGCAAGGTTATAGAACTGGTGCATAATAGTTCTCTAATCTATGGCTGTAGATGGAAAGTGTATGTACTCATCCACCGGGATGCACATTGCTGCCATGAATTTTTGAAAAGATACAAATGACAGCTGTCTGTGACACTCCTACAACATGACCCATTTGTCTTCAGAATATACCAGATGCCAATACAGTCCACAACTATCTTTTGAAATCTAGCTTCCTTGGTTTTTCCTTTCATGCACTGTTATCCTTACCTATAGATACATCCTAGAGAATGATTGTTTTATTTTAACCCTGTATGCAATGTCACACCTCATTTTCACATGAGCCGCACAAACAATTAAACAGACCCATGTTTTGCTAATCTTCCTGAGACTAACTTCCGTCATTATTCTGCCAGCTAATAAATGAAAACAATACATTAGCGGATAAACATTATATTCTTATCTGGCAGCCTGGTGAAATGTTTTAATCTGTATAATTTTTTTTTCTGACTCCACAGTGTTATTTTACAATACACAATGCATTAAAGTTCTCTCACAATTTGTAATTCAATTATTCTGTTATGCACAAATAGAATGTAATATAAAAATAAGCTACACTCAGAAATAATGTGCATTTCCTTAAAAAAATGTAAGTCTACTTAAAATGCAAATCCTTATACTTAATTCCCAAGCTAAAATATTAACACTTTGTAATAAATGGCTAGAAGGACAAATCAGTTTATCAGCAGACAGTTATGATAGAAATACCAATGTACTGCGTATATGTATACATATTCCTGACTGATTTTAATTTCTGTGCCTATAAAGCAGACTATAACAAAATACAATACTGCAGCAGGAAGCACGGCACACATAAAATGTCCACCAAGAATTTTATTAAAAGTATTTCATCTCTCTACGAGTGTTGGTGGACATTTTATATGTGCCGTGCTTCCTGCTGCAATATTGTGTTTTGTTTTACTTGGAGTTTTATACATTGCTGACTGGTTTACTTGTTGGGTAATTGTATATACTATAGTAAGCAGAGTATGTTGTCTTAGAGAATTTTCATATGAATTGAAAATATTCCAAATATCTGAAAACATAGCTACATGATGATACAAGGCAATGTAAGCACTAGGCTGATTATTGTAATGATATAAATAAAATACACAATCTTTACAAGCCAAAATGAGTTTTGGAAAATCACTTGATGAATTTTATTCTGGCTCATGATTCAGAGTAACAGAATTATCCAATATTTATATTAAAATAACTTATTATATCATACATAATACAAAATTAGATTTGGTGAAAATGTATTTATGGACAGAGAATCAAATCTTTAATTAAAGCTCTGTAAGTAAGTCATAAAAAACACACAAGAGAGAGAGACAAATGAGAGATGAGCTGTAGAGTAAAAAGGGGGCTTGAAGCTGTAGTGAGATTATTGCTTTTGGAAAGTCTAAATCAGAGGTATTAGCCAAGTCAATAATGGATGATATAAAAGAATGACTGAGGTCTTGTCAAACTGATGAGATGGGAGACTTTCTGACTTATTTCTCAATTTTATTACTGTTATCTTGTACAGAGAAGACAGGCTGTCGTCAGTGGATAATTAACCTAGGGGCTACTTGCAGTTTTATATCTGAGACTTAGTCGTGACCTTTAACATTGTGAAACTATAGCAGATGAATCTCAAACAAGTAGCATTACAAACCCTGTATGCTGCTGCTGAAGCAAGTGTTGCAGGCTTCATACTAAACTGTAGTGATATTATATACATCATTCGCCAGGTATATATAAAAAACTGTAGTTGTAATTAAACACAGTACTGTGAAGAAAACAAAACTAAAGCCCAAAGCCCACTGGCTCCATTGGCTTAGTGTCATTACTTTCAGTAATTCTTATGAGCTTGGGCTATTTGGTAGCATGATATTACAGTAGGCTGACACTTTTTTTTTTCTCTTGAAAAGGTTTAACTATCTTTGATTGTTATGTGCTGAAATATAATAAATCTTAAGTGACTGTAAGTTTCAACTTATTGCAGCTACTTTCAAGAATATAATAGCAAAATAAAATTAGCTGAATGGTCAGCTAACAACCATTTAAATCTATTGCTGTATGTTTTTAGTTACATATAGCTTGGAAAGAATGAATTTATATGCATCAGTTCATACCTTCTGCATGATAGCACATAGCTGTATCTATCTATCTATGTAAATATCTATCTGTAGCTATGCATTTTGTAACGACAATGGGTAAATATACATGCTACATTAGCAGACTGTACTAAATTAAAAAGTTCTCATTGTGCATCGCTGTTTATGTCTCTGTTTATATGTGTGTGCGTGTGTGTGTGTGTGTGTGTGTGCATGTGTGTGTGTGCGTGTGTCTGTGTGTGTGTGTGTGTGTGTGTGTGTATATATATATATATATATATATATATATATATATATATATATATATATATATATATATATATATATATATATATATATATATATACACACACACACAGACATAAAGATATATATATATATATATATATATATATATATATATATATATATATATATATATATTTATATATATATGTAAAACTATATATCTATGGGTCCACTTTTATAGTGAGACTGTAATGTCGAATGTGCAGTTATTCAAAACAGCACTTTGTCAAATCTCAGTTTCACGAATGTGAGATAGGTGTAGTGTGACATGTACGTGATTGTGTATTGTCTCTTTAAGGGTATAGTGTTATGGCGGCAGATGTTCGCCCCCCACACCCCCCTTACTTATTATTCTCACTCCAGGGTCGCACTGTAGTGAGGCAGGGGCTATATTTCATTTTCGAGCAAATGTGCTTTTAGTCAAATGAGCCTTCAGTGAAATGGGCTGCCTGAAATCATTTTCGAACAAGGGTAATTCGACCAAATACAGTAGCCCCATATATACATATATATATGTGTGTATATAGATGCAGGCTCTGCAAGGTAGAAAAGCTGAAGAAGTGTGCTTTTGACAGTGAGGGTAAAGCCAGTAGTATTTCATGGCCTGATCACTGTAGATTTGGTATATGTGTTTACCTCTAATCCTAGAAGGATTCTTTGGGAGGCTTGCCCAAAGTTTTTTAGTAGAATTACTAACCTTTGCAGAGCAGTGCTAGTATCCACTATGGGACTTTGGAAGAAAGCTGTTGTACTTCTTCTCCTTAACATGCCTTTGTGAGGAGGCATTGACATCCTTCACTATTTATGTAATTTTAAAGGTACATGCCATGAAAGTGTTACGAGTGTACATATATATATATATATATATATATATATATATATATATATATATAGATATGTATATATATATATATATATATATATATATATGTGTGTGTGTGTGTGTGTGTCTAGGACACATGTTCGACTAGCATATGTCTGAATCACAAAACATCGAACACACATACACGAAAGCGCTTAACATCAAAAAGCACTTCCGTGTATGTGTAGTTCAAAAAAAAAAATCTATGTTTCTGCAGCCCCCCCCCACCCCCCCCACCCCCCTACTTTATTATTCTCACTCCGAGATCGCACTACAGTGGGGAAAAGGGAATTTTCCCTTACCCATACTGTAGTCCTATCTATGAAACAGGCACACATACATGGAAGCACTTCTCAATGTTAAGCGCTTTTGTGTATGTGTGTTCGATGTTTTATAATTCGGACATATGCTAGTCGAGCATGTGTTCGGATCATATATATATATATTGGACACTTGGACATTCTTGAACCATCTTTGAGAGCACTAGGCAATGTATTAGATGGATATGAAACCATTCTAAACTACTATTTTCCAGAAATATGTAAATCCTTTTTTAAAGACTGCATTTTATTTAAGCACTCTGTTTCTAGCTGAATTGCCAAAAGGAGCATGTCTGCATCTTCTTTCTAAATATACCCATGCTGAATCTTCAAAAAAAGCACTTAATTAACTGGTTTACTCATTTTGATTTGTTAACTGGTTAAATGATCTTTTCAGTTATTACCAGGGATCAAATGCAGCGAAGCATAATCAGAAAATACTTATTTTTTTTTTATATTTTATATAAAATGCAATTGAAAAAAATGCGTAATAGAAAGCAGAAAGTTAGTATTACCAGTAGCTATTTCTTTAGATAGATATATAGATATATATGTAACATATATATATATATATATATATATATATATATATATAGACACACGCACAAACACACACATACACACGCGCACACAGACGCACACACACACACACACACACACACACACACACACACACACACACACACATGCGCGCACACACACACACGCACACGCACACGGGCACACACGCACACGCACACACACACACCGTAATTATGTTTCACTTCATTGCTGATCTTCTAAATCAGTAGACATTGCATTGTCCACAAATGTCCAAAACTCCGCTAACTGAAAAAAAATAAAATAAACAGAAATAATGATTCATGCAGCGGGGAAGGCCCTCCCCTTACCCCAGTAATTCTATGTACCAATTCTGAGATTACAAAACAGTGGATAATGGGCAAAATCCCACTCCCCACTGAGTATTAACCCCATAAAACAATTGCTGGTATCCTGTGATGAAGTGGCTGTTTCACAAAACGATTGCCTAATTAAATGTTCATTGTAACGATTGCATAAACCCACTGCAATGTATTATGTATAAGTTTGTGATTCCTTACCACCTGGGCTCCAAACCAGTTGTTTCACATTAAGAGGGGCAAAGTCTGCAGTCTTCTGGCAGGAGAGAGACAGTTTCACCTATCAAAGCTGTGAATTGCTGGTAGAAAACTCCTAGTGTTCTTACCTGTTTGGCCTTAGGGTATAGTTAGTGTAAAACTCAGACTGTATATAAGCCTTGCATTTGCATGAAGTTTCTCTTTGCGCAGTCGTGGTTAGTGATGCATTTATACATGCAATACTGACATTTCCCTTAAAAACTACCTTGGAACTCTACCTTACTCCTGTGCTACTTACAGGGCAGCTACTTTGCACAGTGAGCACCAGAAACACATTTATATAGGGCTATTTAGGTCTACATTATATTATTACAACACCCAGGACTATTTCTGCTCAAAGAGCATCTGGTTTGGGCACTGGCAACTTGGCTGGATAGGCTAGCTGTAGATTACACCAAGGTAAGCATCCATCCCTCTTCCAGTTACAACCACCCTCCAGTCCCATCCATTCAAAGTACACATTATGAGCTGCCACCATGGAGAAGCAGTTTCCTTCTATCTCTGCGTCTAGTTTGGTGGACATATGTATCCTGAGGCAATGTAGCAATTGCCATATGCATTCTGACTACCACTTAGTTCTCTTACAGACAAATACAGTATGTGAGAGAAGTAGTTACTCAATGACACTAGAGATCAGACTCTCATATACATACACAAAAAGCAACAAACAGGTTGTCAGTGACATGCACCAGTCACACCACCCACAAAAGACCAAATGTATAGAACCCACCCCTCATATGTGGAGGTGTTCACATGTAACTTACCCAAACCTCAAAGGCCTCTCAGGCATAGTCCTCAGAAACTCTGCATGCATGCAAATATGACAATTTCCATCACGACATATAAAGTCACATATCATTTTGTCTAGCTACCATAACATGAAAAACTCCATATCCCAATATTCTGGTCATAGAGGACGCACTGATGTCTGTCTTACGAGGCTGGATAAGTAGAATGCTACTGGTAGTTGCTTTTCAAGAGCCAGGATCTGCTAGATCTTGCAAGCACTCAGGTCATTCACCTCTAAGTACCAGTATGACTCAGTTATAGTCCAAGTGGGCATGAATGACCTGAGATGGACTATATGAAGAGAGACATGACTGAGCTCTCAAAATATGTGTCACAGGCAGGTATGACCCTAGCACTGAGCATAATGCCACAATATATGCCGATAATAATTGACTTGTCAGCCTGGGAGGACACAGTTGACAGGACGCAATACTTTGCCAGGAATGATCTTCACCCGTCATCAGCTGGCTTTCATGTATTGGCTAACACTCCCCTATAGTGCTTTTTTAGGCATTGCCAAACAAACATATATACATACATATAACAAATATATAGATATATATATATATATATATATATATATATATATATATATATATATATATTTAGAGAGAGAGAAAGAGAGATATAGATAGATATAGATATATAGACATATAAATACAAACACATATATGTATATGTATATCTATATCTGTCCCCAGGATTTAATAAAATACATGTAGACATCATGTAAATGTAATGATGGATGTTGTCAGAAAGTATTGGCCAATATTAACACATGATTCCCAGATTAAAGAAGTAGTGGTAGATGAACCTAAATTCCTCTTTAAAAACAAAAAATCTATGAAAAGGTTACTCTGCTATGGGACTAATGTCAATGATGGTATGAAGGAACATCGGTGAACTGTTCCATGTAATAACTGTAACCAATGCCAATGGATAGATTCCACGAATAAATGTAAGCATCTAGACACAGGAAAAGAATATAGTTTCCCAGTTACAGCAAGTTGCTGCACTAAGAATATAGTATACTTAGCTGTATGCAATCTATGCTCAGGGTATTATGTAGGAAAAACAAATAGGGAGCTTAGATGTAGAATAAGGGAACATCTTCTGGGTATGAAGAATATGAATAAAACTCATGCTCTAGCCAAACGTGTCAGAAAAAGGAACAGCACATACATTCAGGTTTATGTTTATGAAGGCAGTAAATGAGAATGAGAGAGACGGGGATATAATCAGCAAGACAGAAACCTCTGAAGTGAGATGGATAATTTGGTTGCAGGCAGGGGTAAGGGGGCTTAATGATAGAACTCTCCTTAAGCCCATTTTAAAGAATAGAACCCTACTTAGATAGTTATGTGGAAGGTCATGTACACTTGGCAGTATATATGTAGTTCGGATGGACTCCCTGTTACATTAGTCCATTTTTTGCATCGATTAGTTCTTATAGAAGTCTATACTGGAGACTAGGAATTTTTGTAGACAATATATACAAGTATTAGTATGTAGATGTGCAGTTTTAGGTATATATCGTTTTTAGGTTTATACATATGTTATTTATATATGTATATTTTTAGATTCTTGTATATGTATGTAAACTCTTGTTTTGAGTGTCCATATTTAGTACTGCTGTTTTTATTTATTTACATATTGGTTTGTATATATCTGGTTTAGATTTATCCAGATATGTGTGGTTTTGATCAAGGATGTTTTGTTTAGCTTAAGTTGTTAGGCCCTTTAAGCAACAATTATTAAGTTTAATTGGGACTGATTAGTGTTAATGGGATAGCCTGTGGTTTGTATTATATAAAATGTAACTGCATGCTTGTTTTATTCAATGGTCTGAAGAAGTGGGAGTTATTCCCATGAAAGCGCTTACCTAATAAAAGACAGATTTTTCATTCAGTTTATTGTCTGAAGTTCAAAGTGACTACAAATCTGCATTGTCTATGATCCTTGGATGTTTGTGTGCTTCAACATGTAGACACCATGCAGAGCCTACATAGAATGTATCTGTGTACACAACCACGGTTCACCCTTGGCAGTGCTCCATGCATATTAATGATGGCGTTCTACCGAAGAAGAGCAGAGGAACCCATGGTTGTGGATGCGTGGTCAGATGTTATGTACACGGTGTGACTCCCTGCTCCCCACTACTGTTGAAATGCTGTGAATTGTTTTAAATGTGTAAGATTTTATTTTTATGATTTAATTTCACTCTCTGTATGTTTGTGCAGCACTGCGAAGAGCACACCAATACCAAGCTGTAGACATCTGACACCTGCTACACATCTAAAAATAGAAACCAGATGTAATTAATTATCATAATTGCATATTTTTTATTGCCATTTACTTGGCACGGCACGGAGCGATGCACAGCCGGGCGGTTCTTATACATACATAGCCCACAGCAGCCAGACATCTAAAAATAGAAACTGGATGTAATTAACTAATTAAGTCTGGGTCTGTTTAAACATGTTTTTGCAGTGTGGCACATTGCTCAGTAATTCTGACAGGTAGCCCAGTAGTATATGTGAAGGTATACTAGTTTTCATTATATTCAAGTAGCTGAATGGGTTGAGTTACAGCGTAATATTTAGTAGGTCCTGGGTTTGAGTCCGTAGCAGTCATAAGATGTCTGTAATTTAATTTCATGTATATGTTTAATTTTCAAAACGAATTTGTGAAATATGGCACTGCTGTGCTGTGCTGAGCACTGCTTAAACATGCTAACGGCTACTACTTTTATCGTGGTGGTAAGCTTCACTAAAATCTTGTTTATGCGAGTTTTCATGCTGCTTAGCTCTGCTTAGCTCATTTGTCTGCTGCTAAGTGATACAGCACTTTTTTGAATGTTGCTCAATGACGTGTAAGGGCAGGAAAACAGACTACATTAGGTGAAATAGGCTGGATTTTTGTACCATTCTTTGGAGTCTGCTTATCTGTGGATATGCCAGGTGGTATTGGAGAGGGTGCTTGCTTTTGGGCACAGAGATGGGGTGTGCAGGAGTCCAGGGTCTTTGTTGGGCTCCTGGTAAAGAATTATGAACCCAGGCTGATGCAGGGTTGGTTTTCAGGGCTCAGAATGTAAGGCTGAAGCCTGGGACCGTTTGGCTAGGGAACTTAACAGTGATAATGGTATCTCTCACACTGGTGAGCAGTATTGTCATCGTTATGATGACCTGAAGAGGAGATATAGGGGAACCTTGGACATCTGGGTCCAAAAGGCAAGAGCTGGGCATGTCTCACAAATATGTATGTATGTTTTCCACTGTTTTATCAAAATGCAAGCTGAATGTCTGCAAAACGGGTATGCATAATGGTGTTCTCTTCTCCCAACAACTGCTTCTGAGAGGACTTGCAATGTTGAGTCCCATGCTGGGATCCTGACCAAGTTGCTCCATGAGGGTGGTTTTACTGCAGTAAAGTATACACAATAAAAAAACTGTAGTGCAATAAATGGGCAATTAGAACTGTAGTGCAATAAATGAACAATAACAACTTTATTGCAATAAACAATAACAATATTAATAGCAGTAAGCAAAATGATGTACAGCAGGATTGTGCTGTCATAACCATTGCAGTAGTGCTGTATGCATTGCTTGTCTATGGTAAGGTAGCTGCTGTCAAGTGTAACACTGTAATAGCTGTAGAAAGCAAAGGTAATGGCCTACAAACTGCATTGCACCTCATAGTACTGTCCAAGGCTGTCTCCCAGCCAATATCAGTCACATAATGCTCTCTGTTTTTTCTACTCCAGGTAATAAAGGTATATGGGTGAGGTAGCTCACTCTATGGGTATATATTGTGTGCGCACATCACAGATATTTATCAGCAATAACAATAAAGGGCTAAGCAGCATTGTTGATTCCTAAAGACATATGTCTTAATATATGCAGTATGGCTGTATTCCATGCATGTGTGTTCTACTGTCCTGTGTCAAGTATAACACTGTAATAGTTCTAGAATGAAAAATGAATGTCCTGTAACACGTATTGCTCAACTCATATTATGGTTCAAGGTTGTATCCAGGCCAATATCAGTCACATAATGCTCTCATTTTCTCTCACTCTAGGAAAAAAGTTATATGATTGAGGTAGCCCATGTTATGAGCAGTTATTGTGTTTAGTTCACACGCACTTCTCAGCAATACCAATAAAGTGTTACGCAGCATTGTTGATTCCTAAATAAAGCTGTCTAAATATTTCCAGTACAGCTGCATTCCTTGCATGTGTGTACTAAGTTGCTATAGTCAATTGTTACATTATTTGCAGATGTCCCCTGCAATCACAGCTATGGAGTTCTTTTCCCATGCCTGCCAAGTAAGGCATGGCGGCTGTGTAGTTTATGTACTATACACAAGCATGCCTCTCAAGTGTCACAATTTTTTGCAATGTAATTAAAACTGCCTAACCTGTCTGTCACAGGATTACAGGAAACATGATTACCTGGAATGCAATGTACTACCGAATCTGCTTACAGAACACCTTGGAAGCTATAGAAGTCCACATTATGTGAAAATTGAAAATGTTCTGTGCAGTTGTGTACCTGCACTTGTTATTGCTTGGCCCATACTGACCCATGTTAACAGCTTGAGAGGTATGTTTGTGCTACATCAGCTATAGGAGAATTATAGTCACTGTACTCAAAACTGACACTACACGCATGTAGAGTATTTATTATCAATGTTTTCAGGAGTATAGTATGCATTGTCAGTAATGGAATGTTTCTCTCTCTCCCAACCCCTTATCTTCCTTTATTTATTACTGTAATTTATTATTATGATTTAATATTAACATATTCTGTTAAACTAACTATATTTTGGTAAAATGTGATTTATTATTGTTATGTTTTATTATGATTCAGTATTAACATAGTTTTGTTGGTATTATGGTTTAATTCTTACTGGCATGCTGTTAATATACTGACTATTATGTTACTTAATCTTGTGTTACACATAATATACCCTGTCTGCTGTCTTGCCTGTCTACAAATGCATCTTCACCTACCTAACTTACCTCCCCCACACTTACATATGTCCCTTCCTTAACATTCCACTCTCACCTTAAAAAAAAAAATGGGCACCTGTCCCAAACAAAAAAAAAAAAAAAAAAAAAAAAATATATATATATATATATATATATATATATATATATATATATGTATACTGTCCCATACATAGCTCTCCATTTCACGTGTCCACTGGACACACATAATTTGGTCCAATTGGCTTGACAATGCAGTTATGTTGTCCTCACCCCTCTCTCTGGAGGTGAGAGTTCAAAGTCAAGTACAAATTATGTCAAAGTGCACAGTTGTTGCTGTACAAGAAAAGGATAACTCTGATTCTTTCCTACACCCTTCCTACATACCCCTACTTGCCTTTCACTATGTTTTTCACCCTGTTTGTACCCCATTTCACTGCTTTCCTATCTCCCCATTTCTTTTCTTTATATTTTTAGCACAACACTGCACAATATGCCATGTCATGCAGTTTTGCTAAGCTCAGCTAAATAGAGCTATATCGACTATATGTGCTTTTAAAATTGTAATACACACACAAAATAAACACCATCCTATATTTTGAACCCAAGACCATTGTAACTGCAGGCCACTGCATTAAACTAACACTCCATGCAACTCTTAATTAAAACGGGTGATTTAAACAAAACATAGCACTATGCTGCGCAAACTTGATTAAAAAGTAATGGAAAAAATGGGCGTGCACCTTGGGATCTGATGCAATAGTACACCACTAGACAGCCAGAGACATGATAATGATTATACCTGAGGCCTGTGTTAGCAGGTAAGCGTGCCCTTTTACCAGCAACATGTAGAAAGACACCTGCTAAGGCATTAATGGCAAAATACGTGTTCAGCTGGGACCCTGATGCAGAAATACATATATATAAAGCTATGCACATACTGATGGGTGTAGAAAATATTTGTCACAGCCTGTGTGTGCACATACATCTTGAAAATACATGTGCTGTAGCAGTGACTCAGTAGCTGAGTTTGTTAGATGCTTTGCAAGCAGTACATTTTGCCACACACAGCCTGGGTTCAAACACAGTGGTATTTAGCAGTGGGATTATAGTATTCTGAAGCCATCAAATAATGACTGAGTCATGCACTCTTTATCCACACAATGTATATCAAATGAAATGTCTGTATTTCTCTAATGGAAGTCACAGGCCTGCAGAGAGAAACACACTTCACATATCCCTATAGCTAAGTATAAGTGCATAAAGTGTCATGTCATGCATTAATATGCATTCACAGAGAAATTTAACTCAGGTACTGCAAATGAGGGCCACTAATATCAGAGTGCACTGCACAATCCTTTCAAACTCACAGTGCTGATTAGCACAGCGGCACATCTAACACACTCATTTGAAGCATCTGCTTGTAACATGGACTGCCCGCATACATGCTACAAATTACTGCCAGACTGTAACACATGGCCTGACAGTTACCCAAATGGTGGACGTATTATTATATTTATTCCCCATGTTGCTCAAGGACACAACAAACATGTGGCCCAGTACTCTATTAGTGATACCGTTGCCTAACATACTTACCTTAGACACATGCCTTAAATGGACTTAGAAAGGGTAGCCTCACTCTGGTTCTGCCTCTACAACAAGGATGACACAGCTCCCAAAGTTACTCCTACAGTTTGTTATCCTCCAAAGTATTCACACTATCTGCCTGTCCCTATTACCTGCAGCAGCAGCTGCAGTCTTTAGCACACCCATCTCTATGTAAAAGTTGGTGCTAAGGACCTACCCTCTGCTGTGATGAAATAGTCTCCTCACCCCAGTAATGTCCAGCACAACATACCAGAAAGGGCCCCTAATCTACATAAAGGACTTATATGTTGAACTGGGGTTGTATGTGATTGGCTGATGATAGTGCAAATCAGCTGTGTTGGTTGCAATTAGCATTTCAGAACAACAGACTGGTTAAGAGGCAATCACTTGCTGATGAAAAGCATGTTGAAAAGGCAGGCAACTGGCTATGGGGAAGTATTCTATATGAGATTTTCCTCACACAGACCACACGTATGCAAAGTATTAACTATCAGCACATATCAGCAGTGGAGTACTGCACTCCATCAGGTATGTAACCATCTTGTTTACATCAGGATACAGATATCTGACTATACTTACTCAGAATAGGAATTACAGCATTATGCCTTTCTTAGAACTGTGATTATGACATGTCCATGATCTCCAGATTTGTTACACATACAGATAATGTGCAAGACATTAAGAGTGAAATGTATATTGTCAATGTGGCACACTGGGCTCATGGAACTCTCCCTTTACAGTGGTTGTAATAGCACACTGCTACTTGTTTGGCACAGCTTGTTTGATATATTTTCAGGGGGTTGCCCCTTGGGGACACACTACAATAGACTCCAGTGTCCGCTGTATGAACATACAGCAGTATCTGTCATGGCACTCATGAGAACACCTGACTTTTCCTAGTATCCTAGTTTTTTCCACATGATTAGTATGTTTGCATACTGTGGAATATGACATGTATGATCAAGCATGGATATTGTCAACCATTCTGTCATTGCTGTATCTCCACATAATGTACATCTACATACATATGTGATCCTGACAAGAGTTCCCGTGCTGTTGTCTTTCAGGGAAAATCTATGCAAGATGCTGTGCAGCTTTCACAGATGCAGAGAATGAGTTAATACTGGAAGGCCTCTATCAACACCATGAACTCCTGCTGTCCAGGGGGAGGCACAACAGGGAACTGCAGGAGGCATTGTGGGCTGACCTTGTCCATGATGTCAATGTCACTGGTCATCAGAGCAGGACATATGATCAGGTTCAACATCACGCAATGGCCACGATCATAGTCAAATGCAAAAGAGCAGCAAACAGAGCCAGGTATTGTGGTGCCACCAGTGAAGGACCTGCAGCAGAATAACCACTCTCAGCTACTGAGTAATTCCTGGCAAATCTAAGCACACATGACACCTCCCAGGCATCCATCATACCGTACATAGTGAATGCGGGTGCCATACTGTCCATTGCAGAAGAATGTGCAGGTAAGCTTAGTTTGATCAGCACTGGAATACTGTAGCATTCAGTGTGTGAGGGCATACATCGTCTTATGTGGGTTTCAGGTCTGTCTGATTTTGCAGGGGGGAGAAGAGATTCACTGCAGTCTGACTGTCATGCTCAGATTTTGACCACCATAACAAGTAACACAGTAACTACTGTAAATGTGATATATATGGATGCATTACCTTGTGGTGGTAGAACATGTGGTGATGCTGACATTATCTGTCCATCAACTTTTCACAGGTCCGTCAGGTATTGGTCAAGCCAGTGGTCCTGCTCCTGGTAAGCATGACACTGTTTTGTTATAGATGTAGGTTTACAGGAGTGTAATTCTTAGACTATCATCCCAGGCCTGCTGCCTGTATAGCTGTACTGTTGGCATGATTTCCAGCTGCACACATATATTCTGACTGTACACATGTTAGACTCATGCCCATGTCTTGTAGGTGTGACCACACTGATAGATGTGATGGTATTATCAGAACACTAAAGAGCGTCATATGTGTCAATTCTGCAGATTCTCCACAAATGTCAATGGTGTACCTCACTGTTGCTGATGAGACTGCAGTGTAATGAGATGCTATTTTCAAGTAACTACAGCTGTTAGTGGGAATAGTACTATCCTCATGTCCTATTATATGAGGTTGGGTTTTCAACAGGTCTGTCATAGTGATGACTGTGTATAGAGCCTTATATATATCACAACATAGTACAGATGAGTGTAATAGTGCAGGTATTAATGTACTGCTTCATCCTTTCTTATCACAGGTGACGAGGGGGTTGGTGTCTGTCCCCTACAAAACATGATAGTGTCTCCTCAAACTTTGATGATGATGGTGGCCACAGTGTGGCACAGGTGGGGGTTTCAGGGGATGAGTCTGTCCCAGATGTTGAGAGCTCTTTTCTTCCCTCATTGTCACTGCACACAGTCAGTATGCCCACACATACCCAGTCCCCGGAGGCCACAGATATTGGACAGTCAGAGGGTGGGGACATTGAACAGGAAAGCATTGCAACTATGGCTCCAGTGAGTGTGGACACTGGTCATAGCCAGAGATCTGGCTATGTCCCACATAGGTGGATTGACAGGGATGCTTGTAGGAGGCCTGCTGTCTGTCCACCACCTGTTGCAGGTGTCACATCACAGGTCACTTGGTGCATGTTTCAGGCCATCATGGATGCACAGGCACAATCTGAATGAAACACCAGACTTATGCTTAGGTTTAAGGATGCAGCACAGTATGACATCCCTGACTGCCTTCACTGCATTGGGGACACCCTGGACTGGTTCATTGATGCAGTGGACAGAAGGTGGGCTGAAACAATGTCTTTCTTGGACATCACATTGTCTGTGCTGGAATGTGTGGTTGGAGTTGAGCATTAGATTCATGAATGAAGGTCAGCAATCCCATCTGCTGAGTGTCTACATAGCCATGAACAATCACATGCCTGTAGTGGAAGTACATCCAGCACTACAGAGGGGTGTGAGCTGTCCACACCAGGATGCGAAAAGCCATGGGCCTATGATCCTGGGTATTTCTGTGAGGGACATGCTCCCAGCAGATGGCAGTCATCATCAGGTACTAGCACTACTTCTGAACTTGGGCATGGAGGTGCCAGTGCAACTCCTGGCAGAGCCAATTCCCATGTTCAGGGCTGGAGATGGTGAACTGTCAACTCTACCAGGTACGGTCCAAAGTTGTCCAACATGCACACATATAGGGCTAGCACTGAGCTTGACTGTACACACACACACACACACACACACACACACACACACACACACACACACACACACACTCACACATCACTGTCAAATGCAGGTCACGCACAGAATCACACATGGTACCTTTCCATTGTCCATTTTACCTGCTTTCCTTCCTGTCTCACACACATGTTGTCAACTGTTTGGACCAGCCTAGGCCTCTTGCACCCCCATACTGCACCCTGTGCAAGTGATAATACCTTTGCCACATCCCTGTCATCCTCACCATTGATGCAGGTAAATGAAGCTATTTTTCTGATGCACAGGGCGACTATTTGAGTTAACATGTACTTATGTAATGCAGTGTTGTTTTGCCATGCCACTTGTAGTGGTTACTGACAGATACTGTATGCTGGCATTTGTCATGAGTACGCCACATACTTTTGTGTACTTCATTTTGCATGATGTTGTAATAGCTGTATAGTTACAAACTGACAGGTGTGTCAAGGACCTGTTTCTGTTTCAGGAGTCTGTTGGGATAACCTATGGATAAACAGCAGCAATAACAATAAAGCAGCACAGGATGGCATGTCAGCACAGCAGAAATATGTCTTCAGCAAGCTACAGCACTATAAGTGCATGGCTACATAGGTTCCTATGTGTATAACAGGCTAACAAGGACAATGGTGGCATTCAGTGTTCTCATGACTAATCTATGAAAAGTTCTGCTACCCTTGATAGGTGTCACCAGGGCTTTGGGAACTAACACATCTACAAGCAGTTGTGATGGAGATGACCCATCTACAAATATCCTGTGTCCAGTCTAAACCATTGCCCAACACCAGTTATAATTGTTGAGTTCTGTATCCCATTGTGTAACCTGTACATGATGTGTGTCACAGCAGATGTGTACTTCTCATGCACTGGAGACCTGTTTCATATAGGGTGTACTGTCTGTGTTACATACCTGTCTCTCTAGCATGAACTACGTATACCACAGTGATGTTGTAGGCATGTAGAACAGGTGAAACGTGTTAGTTCGGTCATGGATATGTGGGAGGTACACAGTGGGATCTGACACCTCCTTGTATGGAGCCAAACACTCCCCCTCCAAAGCATTTAGGAGAAAGACTACACATATACGTCTGTGACATGGACTCCATAGGACATATGTTATCTACACTGTGTATTGGTGTACCGTGGAACCTATGTGGCTGCTACAGTTATATGATATGTATGTACAGTGACATAGCAAGGATGCCATTGCACACAATGATCAGTGTGAATGACTGCCACATTCAGTATAGCAATGACAGTCTGGGATTTACATCCCAAGCCTGTTGATATAGGTTGTACATCAGTGAATGGATCCCCACATCTTACCGACCAGTGAAAGTCAAAGGCTATATTACTCTCTGTGTCCATAACTCCATGTGTAATGGCTCAACTGTGTGCAGTGTGTGGACACTACAATATTTTGTAGGTATGGATGATTTCCTGCAGAAAAGTATTGTGCAGTCATTGGCATTTAGTCTTTGTCAGTGGCTCAGAGAACAACCGACAGTGTCTTAAGCCACCCTGGATAACTGTTGGTTATGTGTGGGATTCTGTGCCGGCTCCTAATATGCAATCACCTGCTAAAGTACTCAGTCAGACATCACTGACAGTGGCTGTGACTGCAGAGAGAGAATGGTGAGCTCCACTGGTGACTGGCATCATTGAAGCATAGGTCTCCCAATGCTGTCTTCCCACAGTATGACAGTCAGACCCTTGCCTATCCACTAGCTGATATAATACTCTGTACATGACATACATAATTTCCAGCAAGGCCTGCTGGCCAAATATCGCATACACCTTGTCATGCCATGGTTGGTGGAGTGAGACATATGCCTAACATCCATTGCATAATGTAACAGTCAATGGGTTACACTGGTTACAGTCAGTAGGCATTATCTGGCCTTGAGCAAAAGTAACAGTGTTTGGTCCAGTATTAGTAGGTGTACAGCAGTGTCAGTGCATGCATTCAAGCTAACTCCTATCATGTCATTTCAGGTGACATGACTCGGAGATCTGGGGACATCACTTGGCCCTCCATGCTAGTTGTTCTTTGTGCAAGTAAGTATTCCAGTTACTTCCAGTATGTTGCAAGAAAAGAGTCATGCAAGGTTTCTGTACAGAGCAGAAACAAACATGTTACGGAAGTGTAATATGTACACACTGTGTTGCTTAATTGTGCTGCGACTCACTTGTGCAAAGAATGGTCCAAGTCCTTACCTACAATGCCCTGCAGCAGTGCTGTGACATCCTCACATGGGGAACCAATGTATTGCATCATGTGTTTACCAATATGGGTGACCAGTGCAGCCCTCCAATGTGAGTCCTCCCTGGTGGGATCTGGCCACAGATCAGTCTCCTTAGCACTACCATCACATACCCCCTTGCAGACAATACATATTTATGTCAAGAAAGCCATTTATTACCTCCTGTGGGATGGTTGTCTTAGCGTGACTGCACCTCTCCCGTTAGATGAGACAGGCAAGTATGCAGAGATCTACACCCATGCATTATGTCAGCAGCATTACAACTGCTTGAATTTGGCTGTATGTGCCAGGAAGGACACAGACTCATCATCGCTCAGCAACCCTGACTGATGGACAACTGCCATAAACAGGCTGTACAATAACAGGTGGACAGTGCTTTGTAACAGTTGGCGTGAGGGTGACCCCCTAACATAGAGGTACTACCTCCTCAGCTAAAAGAAGCACATAGTGTTGTGATGTTGTTTAGACATGGTAAGTGACAAAAGTAGCCAGCCAAACAAAGCAGAACACAACGCACAGTGTAGTTATGTGTGTGACCTCAAAGGACAGGCCCAGATTTTCGGTGACCTCATATGTCATGATGCCACATATGATGGGCATGTACTCATACTTAACCTGCACTAACACACTGTCTGCATCAATTACACTCCCTTGTCCCCACCACATGTGACACATGACTTTCCTACAACCTGTCCCATAACTTTCATATTTACAGAGCAGTTTGTAACTGGCTTCTCATTGGAAGATACACAGCATCTATTGCACATGCTAACATTCCAGGCTGCATCTCACATGTGATCTGACAAGGATTACTAACAGCATTGGGAAACCCTTGCAATCATACTGTCATCACTGGCTGCACACTAGCTGAGTGGACAATGACAACTGTTATACCCTTGCACAGAGGAGGTGCATCCACTGATTAGCATAACTATATGCCTCTTTGTCTAAGTATCCATATCTGTATGTCCACTGGGGCATTCATCATGGAGATTATTAGCACACATATATGCAATCTACACACAGTATTCTGTACACAGTTTGGATGTGTGACAGGGAGAACATGACTGTTACATGTGGTGGACATTTCCGAGACAGACACCAAGGACCTGGGTCACGGTAAATCAGGGTGTACAACCCCCTAGACTGAGCCAAGCCATCTGACTACATCCTTCACTCAGGCAACATTTACAAAGCACCCACTTAGGCACCCACGATACTGCCATTGTAGGAATCACTTAGTGGCCCATTGATGGCATACATAAGCAACATAGGGACATCCGTCTCTAATAGCTGATCTGTAAGCAGCAGTGCTCAGCAGGGTGCAGTCCTGGGTCCTCTACTGTTTAGAATTCATTTAACCACAATACACATGACTACTGACTGATTGTGGCTAATAATGTTGACTGATGCCTGCAAATTGTGACCACTCGTTTAGTCTCTGTGGTATCTCACTATCCTACAAGAGGGTATTGTAAACACATGCCTGTTGACATACTAATAGCCATAAACTCCATGCAAACATAGATGTAGTATCATTTTCATCAGTTAGACCTTTGTACCTGGTAAATAGCACATTAGTCACAACATGTGATGTACATACTCACAGGTGAATGAACTGGGCACACAGACCTGACAGCACAGGTTTACACCTAGTGTGCCTCAGATCACCATGTCTCTACAGTGGTATGGCAGGAATCATATGGCATGGCTGAAGCCACAGTCACTTGTAAGTGACATACTCATAACCTCCAAGTACTTTTCCCTCAGCATGCCAATATCTGAGTGCAAAGACCATTTGTTGATGCACCTTTCCAAGCAGTACTGGCAATTGCACACAACAATATGGTCCTTCACAAGGACACTTCACGTCTTCAGTATGTGTTCAATGGGGATCATCTGCAATGAATGTCATTTTCACTTGTGGCATATAGACTACTCAGAGGAGATCTGTGCCTTGCATATAGAGCAATGTGTGACCCTGTTTGATTGCATATGCTGCCTATTTGTAGGAGGCATAGTAGCTGGATATCTCACTGTAAGAACATTAATTTCATATGTGACGTTAGTACTACATGTCTGTGGGGGAGATTTGTCTACAGACTTAAACACACCCTTGAAAAGGAACCCTGCCTAATGGCACACAGGGCATTGCATTGTGCCTCAGTGCACGCCATCTGTATGATTGGCTGGGTGACCATAATCTCAAAATAAGGCATCTGCCTGTGTCCCTCTTGGACTGGAGCAATATGTGCTGATCTTGTAACTACGGGCATAAAGATGTATATGATTGTGAGGGCTGTATGGCCATTATGCTAGTGACATTCAAACATCATATGGTTTCATACCATGATGTAAAATGCTCTAACAGGCTCACACACAAACATGGCTACTTTGAGGCTAGCACCATTTCTAATCTCTGCATACAAGACATGCCAAGGCACACATGTAGTGTATGATAGCTGTATGTAGATGAGAACACTTACCTATGTAATAGTACACATTACAGATCACAGTACGTGATGCATGCAACACACCTCATGCCTGCTAGTACTATCAGTTTAGGGCATATTATGCTTGATGACATCAGCAGGCCTTGTTGTGGTCAGTACTATGGGAGCTACATCACACACTACAAATAAAATACTGTAAAACCCTACAGGTTTATAAGTCACCAAAGTGATCATATTTATGCCATATGGACATACACACTCATGCAGTAGCCTGGAGTGAGATTCGAGGCCCTACCTATTTGCTCTTACATACGACAGCTTGCATTACTTATCGCACGCACTACAGCTTAAGTCTGGTACTATGCTCTCAGCTGGTAGTCTAAAGATGGATGACCTCATCAGACCTTGTAGAAGAGGGCAGTTCTTAAGCCAGCATCAAGTTACAGGGCTAAAAAATACATAACCAGTGCAGGCGGACAGCCCATGAAGGCATGTAAATTGTTTTGTTTGGGAGGGGGCTACACACAGACACATGCACCAAGTAGCCTAGAATGATATCACAACCTATACTTCCTGAGTCTTGCACATTATAGTTCACAGTACTTACCCCACGCACCACGGCTTAAGTCTGATTTTATGCTCTCAGTTTGTAGTCTTAAGGTGGATGACATCAACAGGCCTTGTAGAAGAGGGATTTTGGAAGCCAGCAGCAATATTCAGGGCCAAAAAACACATAACCACTGAAGGTGGATACCCTATGAAGGCATGTTAGTTGTTTTGCAGGGGGATACAAACACACACACACACACACACACACACACACACACACACACACACACACACTCACACACATGCATCAAGTGACCTTGAATGAAATTAGAACCCCTACCTATGTAGTCTTACACACTATAGATGGCAGCACTTATCAAACATGCCACAAGTATATATATATATATATATATATATATATATATATATATATATATATATATATATATATATATATATATACACATATATCTATATGTGTACGTTTGCAGTCACAGTACTTGTGCATTATACAAACTAGGCTTGTGTTGAATAGCATATGTGTCCTGCAGAGTGACATTGCTTTGTACTGTTATCTGCATCTAGTATCCTAGCAGTGACATAGCTGTTATTATTCTAGCATTGTGTATACAGTTACCAGTATGGCCATATGTGGCTGTTTGCACTTAGATAGGCAAACCTGTGAGCAAGTATTGATAACATTATACATTACACCACCAGCTCATCTGTGTCTGTCTATGTGATGACACCCAGCAGGCACAGATGTCTGTAGATAAGCGGATTTTGTACTGTTGCGCTCTTAGTTTGGATCCTTTGAGCAACAGTATGGATATGTGCTAGTGCATATTTACTCATCTTTATTAGAGTATGTAGGATAGTATAGACATCCACACACATTTATGTATATAACAGGGATGTATACATAAATGTAGCTGTGTGTGTATGATATGTATATGTGTTATGTAGATATATGGGGAGAATCTATGTATCATTTTAATATATATAGCTATGTATATCGGTATATATGTAGGTTCATAGGTTCATAGGTTGGTATTAGGCTATTGGCCCTAGGGCCTATATAAGCCTAGCCAAAAAATGTACCCTGGCTTTCGCCACCCAAGAAAATAATTTTCCTGTGCCCCTGTTGAGCAGAGCCACAGAAGTGATCCCTGGGGTGAATTTCTCATTTCCATCCAATCATCAAGATTTTTCTTGAAGAGTGCTAATGAGGAGCTCTGTTTGACATAGATAGGTAGCCTGTTCCAGAATATAACAAATTAAACAGTCCCTGCAAGGCTCGAACCCAGGAGTCTGCACACCATACCCAATGTGATGTACCAATAAGCCACCACAAATATAAAATAAACCACCATGCAGGTCTCAAACCCAGGACCATATACACCATAGTCCCAGTAGCTATCCACCAAGCCATATATTTGACACGGCGTAGAGATAGACATACTATGAATGTGAGAGAGAGGTAGTGATAGGTGGATATGTATATGTATATCACAGGAATTCACTCAATGTAAAATGGTGTCCAAATTAAAAAACAAAAAAAGTCACCACCACACCAAATTCCTAGTGTAATGAATGTTTATTAAAACACAATTCCCAACAAGACTTAGCTCTTTCGCCTGTTTCATACAAGCATCACCCAGATGAGTACATGTGGTATGTGTAGGTTCTGCAGATTTATAAAGAAGAGTCCATATGTGACCATTGAAGGTCATGGTAGGACAATACAATGTCCAGGACAGGCTAACTGCAATACTAAAATGGTGGTATACATTGCTGTGTGTGGTACTTGCCCTGCATTCTATGTAGGAAAAACCACTTGTAGGTTACGGGACAGAATGGCAGAGCACCTCAGAGATATGACAAATAGAAAAACCACTAATGCATTATATTGTCACAGTGAAATATGCGTCAATTTTAATACATTTTCTTCTTTTTTGTTATTGACAGGGTTAAACACAATGACGGGGGGGGTGATGGGAAAACTACACTTGAGGTTAGAGAGACACTATGGCAACTAAGACTAAATGCCACAGTGTCCCCAGGCATTAATGACAACTGTTCCATGGCCAGTATATTGAAGCTAAGGGCAACATTGATTTGATATAGTTTTTAAACGTATTGTTATTATTCATTTCATTATTTTTTGGTGTTTCTATGCATAGTGAGTATTTTAATGATGTGACATTACTAGCCTTTACAACTGGTTACGTTTTATAAGTCTGAATGTAGGCAGCCTGTGTTATGTTTCTTTAAGATGACTGTTTTTAATTGCTTAGTTCTAACTGGTGTCTTGTTATTATATTAACTAGACTTAATGCCAAGAACAATGACTCTGATTATGCTTGTATGAAAAAGGCGAAAGCGCTAAGTCTTGCTGGGAATCATGTTTAATAAACATCCATTTAGCTTGGAATTTGTTTTTTATGTATACGTATATATCTGCATGTTTAGGCATATCTATACATAACAGGTCATTGTGATGAAGGGGCAACTGAATTTCATTGTGATGATGGGGCAACTGAATTGCGTTCATTTTTAACTGTGTATGGGCATGCCCAGTAGGACTGTCAATAGGCCACACCTACCTGTACTCCAGGATTTTGTGTGTTACAGAGAATGACATCTGTCCCTGTTTCTGCTGTACTGCACTTCACTCATAATGTCCACAGCTTTCCCCAGCTGTTTGCTGTACTTAATATATGACTGGGGTTCATAATGGTACACCAGACACAGACTGACAGTCTGCGAAAACAACATAATAATACCTCACATGCAAAAAATGTGACTACTTCCAGATTAGAACAATCAACACCATCACCCGTGGGACTACTTCCAGATTAGAACAATCAACACCATCACCCGTGGGACTACTTCCAGATTAGAAGCATTAACACCATCACCCATCCTAACTTCCCTAGTCCATGAGCCACACAGGCTGCCAGACAGAAAGGAGTCATTCATCACACAATCAATAGCAAACATATGTACATTTTTATTCCTGCATTACATGTGACATACAATGTGTGATCAAGTTCCGCATAACAGCCCTGAGATTGCCAGGTCTGCTGATATACCATTGCTGCCTTACTGTTAAAGCAGTTATATGGGAAAACTGCTGTGTTGGGGGTGGGCGAACAACAGCACATGATCTGCTGGGATAGACAGTAGTCCAAATATCATGTGACCCCACTGTTTAACATCTCCATTGGCTGATGTAGTGAGTATTCTAACCATAAGGTCTAGTGATTATTAGTGAACACATACTATTGGACTGGATATCTGTAGTCCCATGTGGATGTTACTTCTGTCCACATAGCCCACTATATTTCCTTGAATAAATACTGCAGATTCATACATACAATACCACATTATAGTAATCTTAAAAATAGTGTGTAGGTTAGAGACTTACCTTGCGAAAGCAGCAGTTGACAGGACTGTAGTTCAGGGCTGACTCTGTATGATTCAAGCAGTACACAGCCAATACATGGATAGGTACAGGTTGTGTGGGTTGCCTCGGATCAACAATTTCAATATACATATATGTGAGTAGGAGTAAGGTGTCAGTCCCTAGGGCCATAGGTTGTCAGTGAATGTGCTATGCGTTGTCTCTTATCCAAAGCCAAGGCATACTAGGCATACCAATGTCTGCTTAAAGGGGCATCATCAGGGGGATCCTCCTCTGAGTCCTCTTGTGACTGTGGATGTAGTGACCTAGGCACTAGTGGGGGGCTGTGTATCCCTTCCCTTTGTTGAGCCTGCTGCAGCTGTATCCACAGGATCATATTGTGTAGCATGGCACATACTGTGAACATATGTGTACATGTGCCTGGAGAGTACTGCAGGGCTCCAACAGATACATCAAGGCATTGTAACTGTGACTTCAGAAGCCCAAACACATGCTCTATGATGTTCCTGGTTCGTGCCTGTGCCCATTATGGCATTCTTCCATGGTTATGTGCATTTCTGAAGGGTGTCATCATCGATGGTTCCAGTGTTTAGCCAGCATCCCCCAGTAAATGGCCATGTGGGATGTCCCCCCTAGCAAACATCTGGTACAGCTGTGATGCGTACCAGCTATGGGAGTTGTGATAACTGCCAGGGCTGCCAGCACACACATTCATGACAATGCCTGGGCATTGCACAAGGCCTGGCAGTTGACAGAGTGGTAGACTTTGTGGGTAATGTAAATTCTACCCTCCTTACTGGGTGGTGACGATGTGTACATGAGTGCAAACTATGGCACCCAGTAGCTTAGAGGGAGTGTGCCACACAGTAGAAGTGTTGCATACTGCTGGCCTTCACCTCAGTAGTAAAGGGAAAAAAATGTGCTCACTGACATGTGGTAGTATGTGCTGATGCCTGTGAGAATCCATTATGTCCCTAGTTAGTTTTAGAAAGTACTAGTAGCTAGTATCCTAAGGACTATGCATACCTTTGTTTCCACTGGGATGGGCTCCCTTCTGTTGGATCTGGGTCTGAGTTGAGGGTGGCAGAGCTCAGTGAATTCTTGTAGTATGCCCCTGTCCACCCTGTAGTGCTCTACAATCTCTGGCTCATTTAGCTCCTGGAAGGTTACCCTGGGCCTGAACACTCTTCTTCACTGTCTAGGCCTATTCTGAGCAACAGCAGCAGCACTGACTTCAGCATCTAGCACATATAGATGTAACAGACCTGCAGCAGTTCCTAGAATTCTCTCAGTTAAAATTCCCAAGTCTGTACTCCAATGGTGCAGACTATGAGGGAAAAATCAGATTGTAGGTTGTATGCATAGTTTATAGTGCTCTGCTGTAGGAGTTGATTGAGTGATTGGCCATCTGTGATGCATTCCACCTGCCTAGTATATCATTAACATCATTTAATGGTCCTAGTTTAAGTTAATCAGGGTTCAAAACTAATTAATATGTCATTGGCTTTTAGATATACTCAGCACTGCAGCATGCCAAGGAAACATGCACCCCATAGGTAAACAAAGCTTAGCACTTAGTGTACACACCCCCTCCAGACTTCCATGCTCAGCATGGCATCGCACCATGCAAACATGCGGAAACCTGCGCCCCTCAGCTAAACAAAGTTTAGAAGTTAGCGCACACCCCCCCTTTAAAAGACAAGCTCAGCACAGTGGCACACCACACAAACAGCCACAGCTACGCTGAAATAAGTTTAGAAGTCACTGAATACACTCTCCCCTGATGACAGCTACCTCCTCTGTAAACACCAACATGGTTCTCTGCATACAAAAAGGGGTTATTCGGACATGATTACCCCTTTAAGCTATTCAGTCACTCCACCTCATTTGCATAGGGAACCATGCTCACAGCCTGGAAACTACATGCTTCATAGCCCTACCATGTTGGCAACACCACCAATGCATCATTGTAGATACTCCATGCAAGGTCCTGTAATACATTTCTGTCACATAATATTAATTCTGTTTTTTTTTCCATTTTTTTTTTATAAAGCATGTTTGCACACTGCAATGAGCAGTGCAAACATGCACAGATTATTAAAAAAATAAAATTAATTTAACTTATTTCCTTTAATTTTCTCAGACACACAGGATGATAGTTGTGCTCAAATCTGTACATTTTTATCCACATATCTACATTTTACAGCCCCTTTTGTCTGTCTACACTCCTGTACATGGATTTTTTCTGAGTACACTACAGACACTGACACAGGGTCCAAAGAGCTGCCAGTCTGCTTGCTGAATCACTCTGCCTGACTCATTTGTATGAGATTCACCTGCTTATGACATGATTTGCATGCCACGGAACTTCCCATTTTGGGGCATGCATGTGCGTTGCTCAGCAGTGTTAACTAAATCTAAAACCAGTTTACTTTCATGGAAGCAGTGTGGCACGATGCCTACATGGTAAAAAAAAAAAAAAAACATGTAGGTTTTATGAAATTCCCCCCTATATCTATATCTATATCATCTATATCTATATCTATATCTATATCTATATCTATATCTATATCTATATCTATATTTATATCTATATCTATATCTATATCTATATCTATATCTATATCTATCTATATCTATATATGTATGTATAAATAAGTATGTTGTGTGTGTGCTGTGAATAAATGGACTCCTGCCATGTGGTAAATGACATGACAACTTTGTTGAGTACATGCTAGTCGAATCATACTTACTCAAATTGCCCAGATCAGCCACCCACTCTGACACACCCTAGTTATGGCTCTATCTCAGTGATAGGCCATATTATAATGTATTTTTTTGCTATTATATTGATAAAGTTTATAAGACACTAGGAATACTCAGAAAT
Source organism: Protopterus annectens (assembly GCF_019279795.1). Lineage (NCBI taxonomy): Eukaryota > Metazoa > Chordata > Ceratodontiformes > Protopteridae > Protopterus > Protopterus annectens. The sequence goes on from NC_056744.1 coordinate 491,262,771, forward strand.
ATCCACAATGTAATGGTAGTGTGGCAAATATCACAGATGGTTTAACACAATATGGGCCAATACAGTTTAGCTATGTGTTATGACCAGCAAAGCAAAAGCATTCTCAAGAAAGGTCTGCATAGTAACTGACCACAGCTGTATTAGTGGCAGCAACCAGCCTGTTGAATAGTGGTAAGGAGGCCTCACTATGAGCTGTCATATGACCTACATAACAATAGTAATGAGGTAGTGCTCCCAAAGCTATGCATGTTCCCATGAAGAATGCAGCTCCCCATAGCTGCAATGTCAGCAGGCCACAGAGACCCAGTGAATATGCACAAGGGTAATCTGAAGGAATGATAGGTGAGTGGGAAGAAATGTATGGTTTTTTTTTGGAATTAGTGCCCATTTTTCTTTGATGAAGAGGAGATCACAATCATCTTCATCTTCATAATCATTATCATCAACAAATCCCCTTTTTTCCCATTATCTACATGGGGTGGGACATAATATCAACTGTTGCCATCTTTCTTTTTTTATTGCTACTGTCTCTTACCATCTTCAACACTCATGCCTGACTGTTGCAAGTTTTCTCTTACACAGTGCATCTTTCTTTTTGCTGGATGCATATGTTTCCTCCTGCCTTCTTCCTGTCTGTCCCAAATCTTCTTCAACTGATTGCCTTCTGTTTTCTAACACATATACTTGAACTACTGTAATCTGTTTTATTTCATCTTCTCTGTAATTGTAGCTACTTTGGCTGCTCTGATGTCCTGATTTCATTGTCTGCCCTACAGTGTACATCTTTCCACCCATCTTAGGCACTTCATCTTCATCATCTATAGCTTCCTCAACTGCTCTGTCTTCACTGCCCAGGTTTCTGTACTATACAGTGGTACTGGTCACACCACTATTTTGTACACCTTACATTTCTGCTATTTTGGCATTCATCACTCACACACTACCCTGGACACCTTGTACCGATTGTCTGCAGTCCCTTTGATTCTAGCATTGACCTTATCATTCAGACTCCCTTCTCTTCAACCACCCCCAGATACCCAACGCTGCTAAACTGTTATATTGTTTTCCCTTCTATCTCATTTCTCAGCTGCTTCCAATTTTCCCCATTTGCTACCATTATAACTGCCTTATCTCTACTCAGTTCCACCCATGTTTCTTCAGTTTTGCATTCCATTCCTGTTATCTTTTGCTGAAGTTCTTGCTCAGAGTCTACCTGTAATGCCACATTGTCTACTGATCTGTCCCCTTCAACATGTTTGCTAATGTAGTCCATCACTGGTATAAACCCTGATGAACATCAACTCCCTTGTATATAGCCTGCACTATTTCTAGTGATGTTTCTAAGACTTTGAACCATCACAGGACTGCTCAAATCATCTTTTTCTGACCTTATCATATTCTTTCACCAAGTCCAGAAGTGCCCAGTTGGACTTTCATCATCTCTAGCTTCGTCTCAACCATCTGTCTCACTGGATAGTTGTGCTGCATCCTGATCTGAATCCAAACCACTCAACTCCACCTTCTTTTCTACTACTTTGTACATCCATTTATCAGTCTCTCTCCAGAACTTTCATGCAGTGCGACAGGAGTTTGATACCTCTATACTGCCCACAGTTGTGATGTCCCCTTTGTCGTTGTCCAGTGGCACTAGTATGCTTATTTTCTAGTTGTTTGGGATACACCTTTCTCTCCATACTTGCATGAGTACTCACATCAGCCATTTCTCTCAAAACTCACCTAAAATCTTTATCATACCTGCTGTGACCTCATCTGATCTGCTGCATTCACTGACTTCATCTTTTTTAATGCTGTTCTTACTTCGTCTAGGGTGGACTTCTTTTCTTTTTTTTATTAGAGGCTGTTTCTGGGGGAGTACAGCTTCTGTGGGGTTTTCTTCATTAAGAAACTGCCAAAGACACTCCTTCCATCTGCCTTTGATGTCGTGTGGACAGGTGAGCAGGTCATTACTGGCGTTCCTCATGAAAGGTGTTTGATGATTATCTTCTTTATCTTTCTGCTTTGCCTTGCAACCCGTAAACTTTCTTTGTGACATCTATCGAGTAATTTATCCAGAAGCTGGTAGTGTGTCTCTGATGCCTTGTTCTTTGCTGTTGATATGTGGGAAGGAAGTAAGGACTAGGGAAGATTTCAGGTAAAGAAAAGCAAACAGAAAATGCAGAGAGAGAGAGAGAAAGAGAAAGGAGGTATGGGCAAAAAGCGGGGGACAAAAGTAGGCAGATGTAGACAGACAGATTGAGGATAACTGGAGATGAGGAGGCTCAGACTAAACATAGGATATTAGAACAGGCACAAACAAAAGTTAACACATGATGGGGGTATAGCAGAGTAACATGTGTCTGTCTGACAAGCAGAAAATATTCAGGAAAATGCAAGAAAAAAAACATATATACACTGATTATTATAAAATGCTCTCTCTCTCTCTGCCCCAACCCCAACCTCCCCATCCCACTGAGAGAACAGATTATGGTCCTACCTCCACAGGTCAGAGCACCCTAACCTACATGACTCACCAGAGAAGTTAATACTGGGGTGTCACTCACTGCCCTTGTATGTTAGTGTCAGGCATCAGATGTTATACGGGGCCATTGTAATGGGCTACCATGTGCTCCAGATCACCAGTGTGCAGCTTAAAGAGTATCCTTTAAGTCTCCTAGGTCTACCAGGCCATAGTCCTGTATAACATAGAGTCTGAAGAGGCTATATGAACCCCGAGCTTATCTAAACAATCCTGTATCAGTTTGTGATTGGCTGTGCAGTAGCTTTTATTGTTTCTTCATTTGAAGCTGAATATAGATTCCTTAAATGAGTATGCCATTGTTGATTTGCCAAAGCACAAATATCTTATACAGTGTAAAAATGCTACCTTTATTTAAAATTAACACCTGATGACACTGGTGATCTGTGTTCCTCATGTCAAAAGTTGGATGATTTGCTTACCATTATTATTAGTAAAGCTAGACTTACTGATGACGATTGCACTTGTGCAATTGACATGTCTTCTTGTTACATATATTAATGACTGGACTGCTGAGATAAATAATGTTAGTCAAAGAGCGAACAGAACTCGTAGCAAAGGATATGTATATTGTCTATAATGATCACTCAACCCCAATATAACAAGATAATGCCACTGACAACTCTGGAATTCTGCATACAAGTATTTGGCATGCTAAGGATTCAGAGCATATAGAAGAAAAGGTAAGAAGTTCACAGCACATAACAAGAAGGAAAAAGAAACTGATAATTGTCTGTAAATCAAAGAGAATAAATACTAATAACGACACTGCTTTCTTATGTGGCACACAGATTACAGGGAATGATAACATTTTTCCGAAAACCTTCAGCTTACAGAAAAAAAGCATCATTTTTACAAAAGAGAAGATAGAAAAAAGGGACAATGTGCAGGTCAAAATTAAGAAGTGAAAACAACTTTGAAGTCCTGAAGAACATTACTGCAAGGAAATAGAAGAGAAATACAAATATTGACAACATGGCTCAAGGTATAGACGTGCAAAGTCAGCTGGATGAGAAATGTATCCTTGTAAATATAATGAGCAATGAAAACAGTGGAATTAGTAAGACTACTGGTGATGAAGATCATTCCTTTGAAACAACTGATAGAGCAGATATTATTGAATTAGAAGTTGAAGATTCCTTAGATCTGGTCTGAAAAGATATTCCTGTAATTAGAGATTCAATTATTAGAGGAGCTGATACATACATTTGCAGATAAGATAATGAAGATTGAATAGTGTTATGCTTGCCAGGAGCAAACATAGAGGTTGTGAGACAAGCCTTAGACAGCCTTAATGTAAAGAAGTATGGATTTGTTTTTATTCATGTTAGTACAAATGATATCATCTGCAAGGACCACCTGACTGTTAGCAGGAACTTACAGCCCTATAAATAACCCAGCTTGTACAGTTGTTAGGACATTTTTTTCACAAATCACATATAGAAGCAAGAGTCATGTTGCCATGAATGAAAAGATTTTTGGCTAAATACCTACATAAAAAAAAGATGTCCCATTTTAAAAAAATGGAAATGTGTAGAGCATCTGAGTCTAATTTTAGGCACACGTGTTCAGACAGGATAGAGTACACTTGTCAAAGTCAGAGAAGAGAATATTTGCGGCGGGTATTTTGCAGTATTTGACAGACATGAGACATGATTTGTGCGCAAGGTTGAAAATTTAACAGTTCATAGATAGCAACATTTGATGAATTTCCAGTGGTTGTTAATGCTTGCAGCAATGATAATATTTTTTATGTGATGCATTTAATGGAAAATTTGCGGAAGGAATATGGAAAGTTTTGAAAAAGAGAAACTGCTTGAAAACAAAAAAAAAGTTTAACAAAAAGAACTAGGCATACAACATCAGAAGGATATATTTCCATAAGAACAAGATACTTGACTAAAGTGAGAGACAAAAAATATAAGATATGAATAAGATGACAAGCTACAACTTTGAAAACTGAAATAAGCAAGCTGGACAAGCAGATTAAGCATAGTGTAAGACAAGATGAAGATAAATTTGAAGATAATTTAAATAAAGCTAATAAGCGTAATAGGAAAGCCTTTTATAGATACATAAGATAAAGAAGGAATAAAGACACAAACTGATAAACTGTGTGAAGATTCTAAAATTTATTTTCAATTGCAAAAGATTATATATATATATATATATATATATATATATATATATATATAAATATATATATATAAATATATCTATATATATATATATATATATATATTTATATAATTTATCAAATGCAAAACCCTTTGGCTCCCCAAAGGGAGTGACAAGTTGACCTAATCACATCCAGGTAACCTCAGATACTGAAATCAAATTAAATTATATTGAAAAAGAACTATGCAAAACTGGATCCAAACAAAGCACAGAGAGGAGAATGACTTAATAATAATAATAATGACATGAGAACATTTCAGCAAGAATTTACAGTACCATTATATATACTATTTACTAGGTCTTATAAATATGAGGAAATTCTTCAAGATTGGAGACGTACACTTATTAAATCTGTCTTTAAGTGTAAGGGGATTATGACAAAACCTGAGTAATATTGACAATTAAGTCTATTTTCATGTTGTGGAAAAACAATGGAAAAGGTAATATGAGATTAAGTTATTGCCAGAATTGGAAAAGTTGGGACGAAACCATATGTAACATGATGTTCTATAACAATATGGTAACAGCTATGAATGAAAACTGTGCTGTGATATAATTTATATAGATTTAACATCAGCATTTGATTGTATCATGCACTGATCAATAAATTAGAACAAATTGGTACTGATGTACTTTTGATAAGATGGATAGCTGCATAGCTTACAAATAGAACAAAGCAACTATCATACAGCAGTTGGACAATTGAAATTCTTGGTTACAGTCAATGTGTCCTACAAGACTCGTTCTAGGCCCATACTTGTTTAGATAGTATCTTTCCGATCTGTCTTTTCCATCTGAGGTGCTCTGCAGTGTATATAGAGATGACTTGTGTTAGAAAAATATGTATTCACATATATAGTATTCATATATGTATTAGTGTTATGCTTGCTGCATTAGAAGTCTAAAAGGGTTAACACATTTATTCTGTTACAGGCATGAAAATAATTGCATGTACTTTCTGCCTTTGTTTCTGGTCAGCTCAGTGAATGACCTTGTTCATACAATGAGAAACAGTTGATTTTGCTAGCATTAGGAGAATAGAACAATACAGCATTCTGAAATGTTATTAGACTTAGGCAAATAACCTTGTTCGTGTTGAGTGAACACTGCAGCTGTAGAGGAACTAGATAAGACTATAGGCTGTAATCAGTATATGCTTTGTGCTCAAAGTAGGAAAGAATCACGAATTGTAACACCGAATATGAGTTAATTGTTACAGACCGGTGGTCAGCAAGGCCACGTTGTTATTGAGAAAACTTTCTCATGGAAACATTTATAATTGTTATATCAGTAGAAAAAGTTAGTAAACACCTGTTTTAGAACAATGCTTAGAGTTGTATTTAATTATGTCAGCTTAGAGGGCAATGGCTTATAGAACAGTATAATAATAAAGGATTTCCTGTATAATGTCAGACAAACTTCTGAACTGCATCTTTGTCTCCTTGTACAAGAATAAAGGAACCTTAACTGAACCTTGGCTGCATTGATCTTTGATTTTTCCTTTGACAAGTTGGTCCTTCGTTGACCGGAAACCTCTTGGTTATCCCAGATCAGACAGGCCTGATGTCTTGAATCCGTACGGAAGAAGTTACCGAAACGGTTCTTCTTGCTCGAAAAGACCTCAGACTGAATTGTCATATAAACAGAGGCCGGCCACTTTCTGATCTGCAGCTGATGGGCAGGTTTCAATCAGACTGGGGTGATCAATTGCTGAGGCTCAGGTAAGGTGATTCTACTTTTTTTTTCTGTTTTAGATCAGGGACTTGATTGTATTTGTTCAGTCAGGATTTTTGTGTAAATCCAGGGACAGAAAAATTGCTATCTTGCCATAGATCAGGGAAACAGATTAAGTAGGCAGGTAGTCTGAAGGGACTATAACATTTTTGTGGTACCACATTAAAAATAAAAAGGGTTACGTAACATTTATAAAGTTAGGACAAAATGGGTAATAAGTGTACAAAGCAATCCCAAAATCCGCAGTTAACCGAAGATGCAGAATACATGCGGTCACAACATGCTGATAACATCAAGTACTACACGAAGTGGGTTAATAAATATGAATTTGATGGTAAACTAGAAAAATCCTCACTTGTCAAACTTTTAAAACAACTCAAAACTGATTCCAAAGGGCAGGTAAAAAGACAGTGCAAATTAGGAATTCCTCAGGCACACAGGTGGATTGAGGAAGCGAACCGAAGGGAACAAATAAATAAGAACTCAAAAGCAATGTTTTTAGATAAAAAGGATAACTTGGTTATAGCATCAGCCCCTCCACCCCCTCTGCTTCCCTTGCCAGAATATGAAATGAGTGAACAGGCAGGTCCACCCCCACGATACCCTGCTGTTCTGTCAGGTAGAGGTGTTACAAAAGCAGAGCCAGTCTCGAACACGCAATTTGAGAGTGGATACTGAGTTATATCAAAAAAATAAAAATTTGCGATCTATGAGTGAAGAGGAGATATGCCCACTCATAGAAGTATCAAATCCTCAGGCAGGACAAGAAGGGCAGACCGTGGACACCGAAAGATATCCAGAAAGCCACAGAGGGAATTCCCCATCCAAAAGTTAATTTTAGAAAGTTTTTAGAAGACTTGGAAGGTATGAGGTTAAGTTATCACTTAAACGGAGAGGAAGTAGAAAAATTTGTCAGACAAATAGTAGGACCAGATTGGCACATGATCAGTGGCAACTGTAATCCCCGTGACACTGCACTTAAGCCCCTCCCACATAGCAGCGCAGAGTTAGACAACAGAGTGAAAGGTCTAACAGACCAAATCTCTGAGAAATGGAAGCCTAGGGCGGACTGGACTTGCATTAATCAATGCATCCAACAAGAAGGTGAAACAGTTGATAGCATCCTCATTGGTTTTAGGATAACCAAACTATCATAAACGTTTCTTCCAAACCATAGATTGTAAGCAAGGTTATATGATGTCAGTATTGACACAACAACATGGGGACAAGCAACGCCTCATTGCTTACTATTCATCACAACTGGACACAGTGGCGTGGTCTTTGCCCCACTATGTACAAGCAGTAGTTGCAGCAGCAATGGCAGTGCAGGCTTCAGCCTCAGTAGTATTATTCCACCCTCTCACATTGAGAGTGCCTCATGCAGTCGCGATTATTTTACTGCAAGAGAAGGTAGCATATCTTTTCCCTGCTAGGCATCTATCCTGTATGACTATCTTGTTGAGCCAACCTCACATGACAATTAAATGTTGTACAACTCTAAATCCATCTACCTTGCTCCCAACTCCTGCAGATGGCACACCGCACAGCTGCCTGCAGGTAATTGAGCAAAAGACACTGCCCAGAAAAGACCTCACGGATGTTCCCTTGAATGATGTCAAGGTGACATATTACGTGGACGGCTCATGCAGAAAGGGTCCTACAGGACGGAAACTAACAGGATATGCAGTAGTTTCTGATACTGCAATTATAGAAGCAAAACCTTTACCACATAGCTTATCTGCACAAACAGCAGAATTGATTGCCTTGACACGAGCATGTACCTTAGCAAAGGGTAAATGTGTGAACATTTTTACAGACAGTATGCTTTTTCTACTGTACATGTTTTTGCACAACAGTGGAAAAAATCAAGGAATGGTGACATCTACTGGAAAACCAATTAATCATACACATTTTATTTTAGATTTGTTAGAATCAATTCAGTTACCTCAGAAAGTAGCTATTTGTAAATGCATAGCTCATACCAAGCAACAAGATAGGATTTCAAAAGGCAATGCTAGAGCTGACACAGCTGCAAAGCAAGCAGCCTCAGAAGCATTTCTTTTGAACGAGGAATTACAACCTTCTGAGATTGTAGACTTAGACATGTTGAAAACAATGCAAACACTTACTACACAGGCAGAAAAACAAAAGTGGGTAAGGCGAGGAGCACTCCTCAAGGAAGGACTGTACATCTCCAAAGAAGGAAATCCAATATTGCCATCTAATTTGTTTAGATATGCAGCTTTGTTGAGCCATGGGCAATGCCATGTCTCAACAGGGGGGATGGTACAGTCAGTCAACCAGGTATTCACTACCTACGGATTTACAAACTATACAAAAAAAATTTGTTTACCATGCCACACTTGTAACAAACATCATGCACAGGGGGCATTAAAGCCCAAGCAAGGGAGTTTCCCTACACCACCATATCCATTTCATACTATTTGTATGGATTTCATAGAATTGAGTAAATGTGAAAATAAACGTTACTGCCTTGTCATTGTAGATATGTTTTCCAAATGGGTGGAAGCTTTTCCGACTAAAAATCCAGATGCAGCTACAGTTGCAAAGGCTCTGGTTAAAGAGATTATTCCTAGATTTGGTATACCGGAAAGGATCTACAATGACAATGGCACACATTTCATAAATCAAACTATACAGCAACTCAGTAGATATTTTGGAATTTCTTTAAAAAAACATTGTGCATATCATCCTCAATCTGCAGGGTTGGTGGAGAGGCACAATGGGATTTTAAAGAACAAGCTTAGGAAGTTGATGTCAGATACACAAACGAATTGGGTGTACTGCCTGCCCCTGGCACTGTTGAGCATGAGAACTGTTCCAAATGCGAAAGGATTGACTCCTTTTGAGATAATATTTGGGAGGGCATACTATACCCCTCAGTGGAAATATCTCATGCCCGCGGACCAGGAAGCAGACTGTACACTAGCAAGATATATGGGATGTATGCTGAACTCTAAACATCTTTTGCAGTCTTCTGTTTCAGGTAAAGAGCCAAATCAACCTTTGGAAGCGACAGTAGCCCCAGGCGACTGGGTCTGGGTGAAGATTGTCAAGCAGAAGAATTGGAACTCGCCAAAGTGGGAGGGACCTTACCAGGTCCTCTTGTCAACATCCACAGCAGTCAAGATCGGTGAGAAATCCTCTTGGATCCATTTGACACACTGTAAACTTTGCAAAAACTTTGAGCTAGATAAAAATCTTGCTGTTTCACAGAAGGACTAAACATGACAGAATCTAGAGCAAACAGGAATGCAGAACAACCCCAGAAGTATTGCATAGTTATCCTGTTAATTGTACTGACAACAATAATCTTTTTGCTATGGCCCATCCTTTTTTCGGACACACCAGCTAAACTGAATAAACGTGATGAGCCGACCATAGTCTGGCACCCGAACTTTAACACTTATCAGGCAATTACACGTGTGTATGCTGAGACTTTTAATGTTTCGAATTGCTGGAATTGCACAGCCATACCAACAGCATGTGGGGGGTTATTAATGACTGCAGTCCCTCTAGGGGTCAATGAGACCTGGGAAAATTTGGTTTATGAGACTGTAGCTATCAAAGCACATGATAAAGTAACACTGTATTTGCCTGTGACACAAAAGGGAATTGTATGTTTTTATAATAATGACACAATTCAAGTGGGTTGGAGCAGGTGCAATGTGACTGTACATTACAAATGGTATACCAAAGCAAACAGAATGGATACAGTTTGTAATTCGAATTATGACTCATTTCTCGAGTCCATGCACAAGACTATTGATGAAGTGCAATGTAATCCTGTTCTTTTTAAGCAACTGTCTATAATAGATAGGAAAATGTTTCATGCAGGGCAGCCATTTTGTAGTAAAGTAACTGCTAAGGTAGAGGATTGTTATTTTGTGTGTGGTAAGAAAGCATATAAATGGTTACCAGAGAATTTGTCCGGCAGTTGTTTTTTGGGGTACCTGGTTCCAGCCATACGACACACTGCAGTTTTGCCTCAGTGAAATATTAGAAATACCCGAGATGTAGCCAAGAAAGCTGTCAGAAAGCCTGAGAATCCAGTGGGATGGATCGAGGTGGGCTGGAAAGACCATCATACCGTGGATACCAAGCTGACGCACATGGACTTGAGTGATGCTGTCATATTGTGGGCAGGCATATTACCAGCATATGGAGCGGCAAAATCAATTTGGGAACTGCAAAAACTGTCTAAACTTATCGAAGTAATGAGTAATGCAACTTTTTCTGCTCTTGAATTGATAACTTTTGAACTGAATGCTATGAGAACTGTAGTGCTCCAGAACTGTATGGCTCTCGACTTCACCCTAGTGGTGAGAGGTGGTACGTGTGCTTTAATCAAACAAGAGTGTTGTACATATATACCTGATTATCAACATGAGATAAACGACCACCTTGATGTGATACAGCAAGTGTCAGCCATGACCAAACCAGGCCCCAACCCACTGATGGACTTTTTCCAGAATCTGTTTGGGGGGTGGGGTACTTTTATAATGAACATATTAATAGCTGTCTGTGTGGGGATACTCCTGTTGGGAATGTGTGCATGTTGTGGCATACTCTGCATAAAAAAACTGATTAAAGAATTGATAGACATGTCAGTATCTGAAACCTTGTATCAAAACACTGAGGTTGATAAATTGTTGCAAAATGAAATGCTTTCAGAAGTTTAAACTAAATGACTCACCTAACCGCAAATCCCAAGTGGAAGAGGTTAGGAGAAGAAACTTTCTGTTTTGCTTTTGAACAGAATAAAAGTGTTAATAGGGGGGAAATGTTAGAAAAATATGTATTCACATATATAGTATTCATATATGTATTAGTGTTATGCTTGCTGCATTAGAAGTCTAAAAGGATTAACACTTTTATTCTGTTACAGGCTTGAAAATAATTGCATGTACTTTCTGACTTTGCTTCTGGTCAGCTCAGTGAATGACCTTGTTCATACACTGAGAAACAGATGATTTTGCTAGCATTAGGAGAATAGAACAATACAGCATTCTGAAATGTTATTAGACTTATGCAAATAACCTTGTTCGTGTTGAGTGAACACTGCAGCTGTAGAGGAACTAGATAAGACTATAGGCTGCAATCAGTATATGCTTTGTGCTCAAAGTAGGAAAGAATCATGAATTGTAACACCGAATATGAGTGAATTGTTACAGACCGGTGGTCAGCAAGGCCACGTTGTTATTGAGAAAACTTTCTCATGGGAACATTTATTATTGTTATATCAGTAGAAAAAGTTAGTAAACACCTGTTTTAGAACAATGCTTAGAGTTGTATTTAATTACATCAGCTTAGAGGGCAATGGCTTATAGAACAGTATAATAATGAAGGATTTCCAGTATAATGTCAGACAAACGTCTGAACTGCATCTTTGTCTCCTTGTACAAGAATAAAAAAACCTTAACTGAACCTTGGCTGCATTGATCTTTGATTTTTCCTTTGACAACTTGTAACCGGGTAAATTGATCACATGTGTTACAGTTAAGGCATGTCTGCAAAAGAACTTGACTTGTTGTGTCTTTCGGCTTTTCTCGGTTAGGGGTCGCCACAGCGGAACTCTGGTCCGCAGAGTTCCGCTAATGATTGGCAGTAGATTTTTACGTACTGAGTTGCCAGCTCTGACGCACAACCTTCAATGAAGGTACACCCATTCACACATGTCTCCACACAGAAGACGCTTTAGCTGAGAATCAAACAGGACAATGTCTTACTGTGAGGCGACAACAGTACCGCAGCACCACCACCGCAGTCTGCAAAAGAACTTGACTAAATTACCTATTTAGGCACAGGAGAATAATATGCTGATAAATTCAGGAAAAAACTAAGCACATGAGATTTGGGAGAGATAAATTCAAAGGTGAATATTTAATGCAGCACGCAGTGATTGAAATTCTAGATTCATTTAAGGACCTGGGTATATGTGTAGATCCAGCTATGAGTTTTTCTAATCCTATCAACCAATTGGTTAATGATAGTTATAGAACTATAGGTTGTGTAAAAAGATTTATAAAGGCTAGGAAATCAGAAATGATGAATTAATTGTTTGTTAGTTACATTAGACCCAAACTTGAGTACTGAATATTGGAAACCTTGTAAGAAAGCAAGCAAGAGTAAACAGAAATAGTTCAATGAAGATATGTTAAGATTATCCATAGATGTGGAAATTTAAGTTAATATGAATGAATAAAATATCAAAAGTTGTCCAGTGTCTCGTATAGCTTTTTAAGAGGAGACATTCAGGTATATAGGGCATTTAGGGACCATAACCTCTGGGAATGTTTGGAGTAATCAGAAAGTAGTAAGGAATCAGGCAAACTATGCAAAGATTTTATAGGGCTGGGAAGTGTACTAACTGGTTCTCTGTGAGAGTAGCTTATGCATGGACAGACAACCAAATTACATGAAAGCAGCCACTAGTTTAGACATTTTTTAACAGCCTGGACACTTCTTGAGGGGACAACTGTTTTGGCTTATTGGCAAGCTAGAAAGGTATTAGTGCCTGTACTTGAAATATTGGTATGTATGCATGTATGTATGTCCACTCAGAAGGCCATAGCAAAAAGAACATGGTAGCTTTATGATCATGGCTACATGTAATGCTTACCACATGACTCACAGTGTTGGGCAGCAGTAGTGCAAAGTGTCACTAGAAGAGACAGGTGGCACTAAGAGATATGTGATGTTCAAGCGTAAGCATGCTTTGTGTGTAGCTTCCTAGTGCAAGAACATGCAAGGTCATGCATGATAGCACAAAATGTGAGTGAGGTTGCAGCAAAGAGACAATCAGAAAAGATAACTTTAATAGCATAACTGTGGTACAGCAAAGCCTGTCTCAGTGCAATAAAAAGCATTGTCACTGTATTGTGGGAGGCCGTCTTATCCCAGCCAGCATAGAAAGAGGAATTAAGTATTTACGAGAGTGTACTGTTGTACGTGCATGTTGAGGAAAGAAAATAAGACTGGTAGTGTCCTGCAGGATGGCAGTTTGCACACATGAATATATGGCAGCAATAGGGGCAGATACTGCAGAGTAGGGCAGGTGTGATGATATAGCACTAGTACATAACAGACTACTGTTTGGATGTTGAGGGGCTTACCCTGACAGGAAATAAAGGATAGGGATATAAATGTCATTCTCCTACTGTAGAGGACACCACACTGTAGCAATCACACACAGATTCTGAGACAAGCAGCAGTGGAAATTAGACCTCTTGTATACCATTAGGCATCCACAGAGAAGTGACACTGACTTTTTTCAAATGTGAGACAGATATACAAAAAAAAGCTAACCAGAATCACACAGTCTGACCAGAATTTCAGTAACAATAAATAATTTCAGAGTACAAAATCACAACATTAATTTTTGGTTTCATTTACAGTTAATTGCAAAGTTCCACTCTATCTTTTTCATTTATTTTTATTAATTCATGTCTTTCTTTATGTTTATATTTTATATCTTTGTTTAATTCTTTATGTGTACAATTTATATACCAAACATATAACGTTCATGTGGCCTTTCTTTCTTTTTAATTTATAAGTTCATAGGTAAGTACACTAAAATTAATAAAATAAAAGAACGCACTCAAGGCAGCAAGATAGAACTGCAAAGCAATTTACTGAGCGCTTTTGTCAACTATTATATTTGAGTTCTTCAGAATAACCATACTAAAACTGTTGTTACTTTATAAAGCTAGGCAAATCATGTGACGACTAATTAAAACCCATTATTAAAATTTTGTTCTTAAACTGACAGTAAATCCATAATGAATGTTCAGCCTTTTTCAACAGCCTAATGCTCAAACCATCATTCCAAGCCAGTGTCCCTTGTTCACACCAATAATGTACTATTTTTTAATACACTTAAATAAAATCCCACTACATTAAACAACTTAAAAAATGACAGCATAATGCTCTATCTACACAATGAATACAACTTACTTCGACTAGTTATACTGCATTTACAATTTTTAGTTTTTAAAATTTCTATCAGTAATCAAATCTCCTAAGAACATTTTAAAAATGGAACTCTTTTACTTTTAAGTAACTAGTGAGAGAGGCAACATAATTTAGTCCTGGGGGTACAGGTGGCATTGACTCTTAATTGCCACATAAGCTCTTTATATTCTAAAAATAGTTCAGTAGGACCACCACTATTATTGTGTTCAATTTGTTCAATAGCCATTAATCTAAATTTATGGTGAGGAAATTTATTGACAAGTTTTGCTAAGGCATTGGTAAGATTGTCTTTATTAATGTCATAAACATGATGGTAAATACGTTGCCTAAAGGCAATTTTTGTTTTACCAATGTAATAACTTTCACATTGCTGACAGTTTGCAACATTCACAATATTTTTACTTCCACAGTAATCCCAATACTATCACCCTCCAGGATGGCATTATGGTAGTGTTCACATTTTTTCATCTGCCCTTTCCATTTCTATCTGTTGTTCTCCTTTTTCTGTTCAAGAACATTCTTGAAACTAAGGTTCTTTTTGTTTACTACTAGGGTTTTTTCCCCTGATCTTATTTCCTAATCGGTCATCACCCCTAAGGATGAACCAATTCTTATTCGGGATATCCTTAATCCCTGAAAACTGGGGATTGTATGTCAAAATCATGGCATTTTTAAATGTTGCATCAATGGCGGTACTAAATCTGCTATTAACAGATATCTTGGGACAGGAATTCTCTTCCTGTGTTCCTATCCCTAATAAAGGAAAGAAATGAACTGTTATCCTTTTATCTGTATCCTCATCCAAAATGGGTTTTACACACCCAATTGGATACCCTCTTCTCACCAATGTTTCTTGTAACACATCCCTTTCTTTATAGTATGTCTCCAGGTCACTGACCATACATGCCAACCGTACTCCATGACCTTTTTTGATACAGTGGGTGTCCACTCTCGAAGTGTAAAAGGTAGATGGAGTAGGTGGGTTTTCTATACACAGTAGATGTGAAATTCTTTTGCTCTCTATCTTTGGATACCTTAAAGATAAAAAAACTATAGACAACTCTCACTGCATCAAAACAATATTAGCAAATATGGGGGTGCAAGTCACCCCCATAGCAACACCTGATGTTTGCCTAAACAGATGACTGTCAAAAACAATATAATTATTTTCCAGAATCATCTCCATCAAGGTCCTAAACATCAATATCCTAGAATGCGTGAAATTAGTATGCCCGCAAAGAAATTCATAAAACATCTCTGTACCCTCATCATGCGTTATCACATTAAATAGATCCTTAATATCTATAGTCACTAAGATGAGTACAACCATATAACTGTTAATTAATTTTCCTTAAACAATCCCATGAATCCTTAAAAATGTTTTGGAATTTCTTAAGGGTTATTTTTAGATGAAAGTCTATGAAGTTCGCCATAGTCAAGGTTTTAGAAGCTTTTGCATCAACAATAGGTTTAAGGGGTAGGTTTTTGTGTCTCAATGGATCTTGAGAATTCCAAAAATCATCAGAATTCTTAGGTTGGTCTGTAGTAAGAAGTGAAATTCATTGCTAGCGATCTGGTGGTTAAGGAGCAAGTCGTTTAAAGCTATATCAATATTCCTATAAGCAATATTAAGTTCATTCAATGATACTTCCTCATAACCATCACCATAAAGAAAAACTAGCTTCTTATCCACATACAAATGTAGATCCATAGTTCATAGACTTTCATCTAAAAACAACCCTTAAGAAATTCCAACACATTATTAAGGATTTGTGGGATTACTTAAGGAAAATTAATCAACAATTATATGGTGATGATCTCATCTTAGTGACTATAGATATTAAGGATCTATTTAATGTGATAACACATGATGAAGGTACAGAGATGTTTTATGAATTTCTTTCTGGGCATACTAATTTCACGCATTCTAGGATATTGATGTTTAGGACCTTGATGGAGTTGATTCTGTAAAATAATTATATTGTTTTTGACAGTCAGTTGTTTAGACAAACAATATTGTTTTGAAGCAATGGGAGTTGTCTTTGGCTTTTACATCTCCAGGGTATAGAAACTGCAGATTGTATGGCAGATGTCTTGACAACATTCTCATTTTTTGGGATAGCAGTTTAGATCAGTTAAATGACTTTTTCCATTATTTTAACTCCAGTACCTCCTTTCTTCTTTTGGGTCTATATCAAAATTCCGAAGAGGTAAAATGCTGAATGTGAAAACATCGAACCCTAAATATCGAATGGTGAAAATAGCAAAGCCCCGCAACATCAAAATCTTACCTAGGGCAAGATTTTGGTGGGCCGTTCCGTGGCTTTGCTATTTCCTCCACTGTGGTGTGAGAGTTACGGACCTTAGGGTTAGGGTGCGGGTTAAGGTAAGTGGATAGCTAGTAATATATGTATGGTGTAGTGTAGGGTTGTGTGTTTTTTAACTGTATGTGTGTGTATTAATTTTTTGAGTATAGTTGCAGACTTTAGGGTTAGGGTGCGGGTTAAGGTAAGTGGATAGTTAATAACATATGTGTGGTTTAGTGTGGGGTTGGGTTTTGTTAACTGTATGTGTGTGGTTTATTTATTTTGGTGTGCTTGTGTTGTGTGTATTTTTCTCGGAACAGCAAATTTTTTTCCCTGGAAAGAAATTCGCTATTCTGAGCATTCAGTGTTTTCAATATTCAAAATTCCAAGTTCGAACATATGGTGTTTGACATTTTGGAATTTCGAATATATGATATAGACTCTCTTCATTTTTACTATGGAAGCACATTTTGACACCATTAGTTACTTGGACATCCAGATTTCAAAGGATAGAGAGCAAAAAAAATTCACATCTACTGTGTATAGAAAACCCACCTACTCCGTCTCCCTTTTACACTTCAAGAGTGGACACCCACTGTATCAAAAAAGGTCACTGGTCAAAGGCCAAGGGGTACAGTTAATACGTATATTCAGTGAACTGGAGACATACTATAAAGAAAGGGATGTGTTACAAGAGATGTTGGTGAGAAGCGGGTATCCGGTTGGGTTTGCCAATTTGGATGAGGTTACAGATAAAAGGATAATAGGTCATTCCCTTCCTTTATTAGGGATAGGAACACAGGAAGAGTACTCCTGTCCTAAGATATCTGTTAATAGCAGACTTAGTACCACCATTGATACATTTAAAAATGCCATGATTTTGACATACAATCCCCAGTATTCAGAGATTAAGGATATCCTGAATCAGAATTGGTTCATCCTTAGGTAAAAATTAAAATTAAAGTAAAAATATTGTGTATGTTGGAAAATGTCAGCAATGTGAAAGTTATTACATTGGTAAAACAAAACTGCCTTTAGGCAAAATATTTACTATCATGTTTATGACATTAATAAAGGCAATCTTTCAAATGCCTTAACACGTCAATAAATTTCCTCACCATAAATTTAAATTTATGGCTATCAAACATAGAGGTGGTCCTAGTGAATTATTTTTAGAATATAAAGAGCTTATGCGGCAATCAAGAGTCAATGCCACCTGCCCACCAGGACTAAATAATGTTGTCTCTCTCACTAGTTACTTAAAATTGAAGGCTGAGTTCCATTTTTAATGTGTTATTAGGTGATTTGATTACTGCTACAAATTTTAAAAACTAGAAATTGTACATGGAGTATAACTAGTCGAAGTAAGTTGCATTTATTGTGTAGATAGAGCATTATGCTGTCATTTTTAAGTTGTTTAATGTAGTGGGATTTTATTTAAGTGTATTAAAAATAGTACATGATTGGTGTGAACAAGGGACATTGGCTTGGAATGAGGGTTTGAGCATTAGGCTGTTGAAAAATGTTGAACATTCATTGTGAATTTACTGTCAATTTAAGAACGAAATTTTATGAATGGGTTTTAATTAGTCATCCCATGATTTGCCTGGCTTTATAAAATAACAACAGTTTTAGTATGGTTATTCTGAAGAAGTCAAATATAATAGGTGACAAAAGTGCTCAATAAATTGTTTTGCAGTTCTACCTTGCTACTTTGAGTGCGTTCTTTTATTTTATTAGTTCATAGCTAAGTACTAGTCATTGCAGGCCATTTTATGCCTAGCCAATTTCCCTTTTTGTAAACAAAATAACCAATTCTATTTGGTTATAGATTGGCCTTGCCCATCCCATAGTCAATAATTTTATATTATCCCTAATGAGAATAACTGGGATCACACTATAGATAATTTGAGGGGATCCATACATGGGATAAATCATTTAGGAGCTGCCTCTATCTGTTAGTAGTACTGGGACAATCCTGGGGTAAATTTTCTGTTACTTTCTTTTTTGTGGCTGGGGAGTCTGTTAAACAGCAGTGGTACCCTCTCTGAAGTATATCTGATTATTATGACCTGATGTGTTTAGGATATATTACTTGGCTACTGAACTGCTGAGATAGCCACAAGCTTGGCATGCAGTCTGCTTCTTTGAACACTCAGGACATAAAAATGTAATGATCTCCTACTTTGCATTATTACTGCTACCTGAAAGTAAAAGCATTCAAACATGAAATTAATGAAGTAATTTGTGGGGAGATCTGCAGGCACACAAGTCCTAAACACAGAAAAACTACTGCTCCAAAGTCAGGCAGTCAAGTGCCTTGTAGCTCAGGTATACTACATCTCACCCTCAGTGTCAAATATGAGTTTGGGCAAACAGCCATGGGAAGGGGGATTCTAGGAATAGGGAGTGGGAGTAGGATTTTAGTATTGGAATGCAGAAAGAGTATTTACAATGAGGCTCAAAAGATCCCATGAATGTTTGAATAAATAGCTGACTTTCACAATCACATTATTAAATTTTGCATCAATATACTTAGCAATCAGAAATGTTTAGAAAACCCTGCATCCATGGTGGGCCTCAGGTATGGGTTCACCACATTTTTATGGGCCTTGGCAATGCCATAAATAGACACAATAGGGACTTTTTTACAAACAAAAACTTATTAGTATTATTATCCAACTGTACTTGCATACGTATGACATCAAGCTAACTGTCAATTTTCCTGTATGCTATATTTATTTCATTTAAGGAGTCTTCCTTGGATGTCTCATCACTACGTACCATCATCATTTTACTCACATAATCAATATAGCTCATAACCACTTGGCCTTATCGAATTTCATAATATGGATATTCTTATCTGTACATATATTTTTCAGCAAATCTTGTTCATTCATTGTTAAATTGTACCAGAAATTGCTTGTGCTTTAGTTTAAATTAAGTCATATATCATGCTCACAAATCTTTTCAGATAGGTTAACAATGGGGTGCAAGGTGGTTTAAAGGTACTAATTCACTTGAATAGGTTTATAGGTTCATATAAACCGATGAAATTTGAGTCCCATTTAAAATGGACATGTTATTATGTTTAAGCTCCTCATTTTTTTAAAACCACCACTAGTTAAGTTTTTGTGTAAACAGTCTAAAGTCAGTGATGGTATCTGTGATCATTGCTCTTTTAGTGGGAACAAAATTATTATCTCTTTCAGACAGATAAGCATGATATTTATCTATATACCAATCACTATAATAAAAAATCTTAAAATTTTGATGTTAGTTGTAAATAATGTCAACATTACTTATCACCTCTTTTCCCTTCTCCTGCCCCTTCCCCTCATGTTGGGTCCATGTACCACTGTCCCAGTGTTCTACCCATCAAACCTTTGATTCTTTACTCTCTTAGATTTCTGAACAGAAGGTTAGTTTAAATGGACTTGGTTTTGTTCATGTTCATTGTCACCAGTGGAATCAAATTCCAAGGGATCATTGGAATCAGCAAGAAATTTGTAACCATTGGGGCTCTTGGAAAAAGGATAAGCCCGATTTTTCCAAAGTTGAAGTGTCTGACTTTATAGCTACCACTATGGTGTCAACAGGCATATCATTAGACACACACACATGTGCGCTCACACACACATGCGCACACACACACACACACACACACACACACACACACACACACACACACACACACACACATGTGCAAAAACACACTAGTGTACCCACAAACTCACCTACCCTCACACACACGCACAGACTCAGATATTCATTTTCTGTCAGTTGCATAAGAAAAAAGTGTGGCATTTTGATGGAACACATCAAATCTGATAAAAGCCATGGTACTAAAACACTTACTTAATTGGGACATCCTCCCCTGCTTGCCCAGGTATCAGTTTATCCCTTTAAAGTAGTCTATCCTATAGTCTCGTCTATTGTGATTAAGCTTGCAAAGCATCTTGTGATCCGCACATCTTATTATTCATATCCAGTAGTTCACTCCAAAGACAATTCCATGATCCACTCAAGCGTGTCAAAAAAATTCAAACTTTCCATATTCAAAATTATAATGCATCACGGTGGACATCAGCAAGATAATTCTGAAGTAATAATATCCAGTATGTTACCATGATTATCCCATGCATACCAATTGTGCTTTGTTACTATAGCTGTAAAAGATTTATTTACATCTCTTCCCTGAACTTTAGAGTTGGAGCATTCCCATGAATATTTAACAACATCTAATGCTATTGTTACTAGATGAATCAATATTTTAACTGAGTTTAATGAAAATTGTGTAAAATAACAACTATGTGCATTTTGAAGGGGAATACTACCAAAAAAAAAGGTTGTAGTTATGATGGGGGTTGCCTGTACCTCTGGGCAAAATATGTATTTTTTGGATTAATTCCAAAGAAAATCTTGAGGAATTTCTTATAGGTTCATAAGTTTATAAGTAAGTATTAGGTTAGCTGCCCTTGTGGGCCATTCTAAACCTTGAAAATTTCCCTTTTTGTCCTCAAATTAACCTATCCCATTTGGTTAGAAAATGTCCATACCAATCCCGTGGTTTATAATTATATAGTATCCCTAATGAGTATCATGGGGATTATACCACAGATAATCTGAGGGGATCCAAACATGGGTTGAAGCATTTAGCAGTTGTCCACTAGTTGTATGGGGGAAGTCCTAGGGTAAATTTTCTGTTTTTGATTTGTAGATCAAAGTGGTGCTTGCATATGGAAAAAGATGAACTTTGTTTTATGTGCATGGGGAATCTGTTCTAGAGCAGTGGTGTCATCTAGAAGGTAAACCTTTCCCTCCAAACTGTGCTGGTGATTTTGCAAGAAGGAGTTCAGAACCATAGGCCGAGAATTTCAGGTGCCATTTTTACTTGCTGATATGGAGTAAGTCCATCAGTATTGGATCAAAAAATGCCTTGAATTCTAAACACAGGCAACATTTTAGCAGAATAGTGACTTTGATTTGAATTGGTCCATGTAGGAGATGTTGTTTAAGCCTTGTATCATTTTCTGTGGGCATTCCCGTTGTTGCATATATCTGGACAGATACATGATGGGGGAGCATGAAACTCAATGACTGGCTGAATAAAGGGAGACAATGACAACCCTAGATGTAGATATGATCCCTTTGATTTATAAAAAGGACTTTCTTACAACAATGGACACATGTTGGTTAATAGTTGGGCCAATCTCCTCATAAGTTCCCAAGTACCGAACAACAGGGTCAACTCTTAGGACTGTATTATGAATGTTGAAGTTCCCTGGGGTAGACGACTTCTCAAATGATACAATAATACATTTTTTGGCATTATATTCCATGATTTTGGCACAAATTATTTATTTGGGACAAACCTTCCTGCAGGCTAAGTCATTTGGGGATTCAATGACTGCTCCCAGCTTGCAGTCATCTACAAACTTAGTCGACTAGTATTGGCTTTTACTTCAGAAAAGTAGTTGACAAATAGGAGAGGTCCCAGCACAGAACCATAGGGGATTCCACTGCAGTCTGGTCGCTCTGTTGAGGTAAATTCCCCTACTTTGATTTCCTGCATCCTATCTGTGAGCCATTTGGCAATCCAATGGGTGACATAGGTGATTATTCACAGTTCATCTATCTTTTCTACTATGCCTAAATTGGAAATGTATCAACAGCTTTGGCCAAGTTGAGGTATACAGTGTGTACCATTTTGTCTTCATCCATTGCTTTGCTGACCTTTTCAAAAAAGTTTGCCAGGTTAAGAACCATAAGTATAATATTTACTATTGATTATATTAATAACAGCACAGCTTGTTGACATTTTACTCGTGAGATATCTGTTTACAAAACTGTATTACCTGGATATGAAAATAACTAAGGACCTATTAATTCCCTCCTACACCACAGTGGTTGTCTTACCCATTTTCAGAAAAAAATGCCCTGGTTAAGGGACAGATTGTATGGCTTGCGAGGATATCCTCAAAGGATAATTTGTTGTTGAAAGAGATTGAAATATTGAAAAACCTCCTAAAAAGGTAGGAGTGCCCTGATGAGATCTTGATTAATACTCAGAACAAAGTGGTTCATTAAAGGAAGGAGGGAATATATACCCCATGTATGGGTAGGAAAGAGAGTAACTTTTGCGAAAATGTTTCCAGCTGGAATTTGGTAGTTAATAAGGAGTGTATAAAACTGATGAGCATGACTTGTTCAGTGGACAGTTATTTCATTATTGAGGTGATTAGGAGACATTGGAACATTTTTAAGTTTAGTAGCCTGACCCCTAAGGTAGTTGAAAAACCTGTATTTGTGTTTAAAAAGGGGAACAGATGTCAAAGACCAAACAGAAGGATGGAAGGTTAATTCAAGTACCACATGACCATGGAGAGGGACTTACAAATGTGAAAGATGTAATCAATGTCCCTGTATAAATGGTTGTCGAATCATCACTTTTAACACAACTGGTTGCTTCAACTGTGTAACCAAAGGGTTAGTGCATCTTGCTACACGCAAGGATTGTTGCTGGTTTTCTAGTTGTAAATCTGAAAGAACCTTTGAAGAAAGAGTATATGACCATACCTATGCCATTAAAATTTAAAATATAAATAATGCATTACCTAAGTACATTTTTGCAGTATTCTGATCACTGCTTTTTAGTTCAGAGATTAAAGAAACTAGCCTTTAATCTGGTGGAGTGAATGACTAGAAACCCGACAACTGTTTTGGTAATTAAAAACTAATACTGAACTCCTTCGGGGTTAAATGAAGTTTCTTCTTTGACTGGTGTGTTAAATATGAAGTCAGTGGTGGTTAGGAGAAAAAATAATCTTTAAAACTCTATATTCTCCATATGCTTTTTATATTTTTTATATGTTTACTTCCAACAATATTTTATGCACACATAGTAGCAGTTAAGTGCTTATTATGTTTAGCGGTCACACTATATTATGTACAGGTTTTATATTCTATCTTTAAAGGTCTTGGCACTTAAAATATTTTCATTCTGGGACAGAGATGATGTCATAGATCACATGGTTAAACCACAGGTTTAAAATGATGACTTGGAGAAAATCACTGTGTTTTTTAATAACTTAAGCATGGAGTGTTGCAGTTTTTGCCCCTCTGTTTATTTCACATAAGAGGGGCATGATACATTCCCCTTTTGCTTAATTCATATGATCGACATTATATAACGGCTTTAGTGAACAATGTAAAGTCTTACAAATAATGATTACAGCAGCAGTGGAAATGTGATTGCTGAGGAAAAAATATATATTGGTGTCATTTTTAGTACTTGTGCATACATGGTCATACTGCTGATGGGAATGTGGGCACAACTGTGTCATTTAGTGCTTGTGCATAGATAGTTAAACTACTGAGGGAATTGATGGAGAAAATAACTTGTATTGCTGTAATTTTTAGTGTGTGAGCTTATTTCAGAAAACTGCTGATGGGATTGCTGTGAAGTTAGTGTCATTTATTACTTGTGCATATATGGTCAAATTACTGAAGGGATCCCTGAGGAAATTACTGTCATTTTTATTGCTTGTGCTTACATGGTTAAACTGTTGAAGGGATCACTGGGGAAAATGGTGGCATTTATTACATTGCTCACATGGTCAAACTACTGAAAGGATCACTGGGGAAAATCATTTGCTTGGTATCATTTTTATTGCTTGTGCATACATGGTCAAGCTACTGAAGGGATTGCTGGGGGAAATGATTTACTCGGTGTCATGTTTAACCCCAGGATAAACCATATCCCTAAATAAGGCATTACACTTCCTTTCTCTCCTTTCTTCAATCACTTCCTTACTTAAATTAATTTCTCTCCCCTGGCTCCCTTTCTAAAGATGTCGCGACTTTGTTTTTCTCACTTTATATTGCAATTCCTGTTTGCATTACTATAACTTACAATGGAAGAAGAAGAGACAACCCCAACGGAACAAATGGTGCTGAATAACCAATACACGAAATATCCAAAACAAAACAGCACCAAAGCACAGCTATCACCATAAAACACAGCCTTAATAGATAAAAAACAGGGAAAGCACTTTCACACATAAAATGTGCTTCATCAGACAAAGTGCTTAAAAAACAGTTGAAATAAATACAATTTATGGCATCAATTAAACATTCAAAACATCCAATAAAAAAGCACATCCTATTAATAAATAAAAATGGGTAGAATCATTTAAAAAGACCCCTTGCTTTTAAGGCTGGTTTAATGGAAATCTATCAGCTTGCAACCTGATTATCCAACAATTCATGCTCTTCAGTATAATTCCTGAAGTCACCACGTTGAGTGTTGTAGCTTACCAATTCAATCACTCTAAAACCAAAAACATGGTAATTGCCATGTTCTGCATGGTGTTTAGCTAAAGCATTGCGCTCATCACGCCTGTGTATACAATACATGTGCTCCCTCATCCTTTCTAAAAGAGACCTATTGGTCTTGCCTATATAGAAACTGTTACAGGCTCTGCACTTAGCCAAATATATAAGGTTCCTAGAATGACAGTCTGCAGAAACACTAAAATGAAAAACCTTATCTGTAACTGGGTGAACAAATTCTACATAGGGATCAATGTACACACAGAAGTTACACTTAGAGCAGCAACGCATAGACAGGGATACAGCTATATCACTCATATGATTTTCAGAACTACCATTCTTGTAACAAAGGTGTATCTTTAAAGACTTTTTATTTTTAAAACAAAAACTAAATAGAAAACAATGGAGGCTAGCACTCGAAAATGTCACAAACAAGCAAAACAAAAAGTACCAGTGGAGTAACAAACACGGCTCCTCTTCTTTTCACAGTTTTAATGATGGGAATATCACAGAACACACCATTATTTAATTAGTAAACATATTTAAGCTGAAGGGGAAGAGTATGCATTATTCATTTGCATCTGAGGAAGTGACTCTAAACGAAAACGCAGGTGTGGAGTCATAGCGTTTATGTTATTTGATTTTGGAGCTGTTTTGTGGAATTTCGTGCTGTTTGTGGTGTTCTGTGATATTCCCATCATTAAAACTGTGAAAAGAAGAGGAGCCGTGTTTGTTACTCCACTGGTACTTTTTGTTTTGCTTGTTTAAAACAAAAACTAGGTCATTCACCTACCACAGAACAAATGTCTTTGTCTAAATGCAATATGGACCAATTGTTCTTCACTATCCGTATGATGTGACGCTCTAACCATTAGACCCACTGATAAGGGCGGTGGCATTATTCTTTTAAACTCTTCTAGTTATATTGAGGCTATGTTAACTATGTTGTAAGACTCTCAGACCTATCAAATGATTGATACTCCACTTCTGGACAAGGCTATTAGAGGAATTTGGGATAATTTATATGATCTCCTAATGTGTAGGCAAATTGATTACCAACTCTATTCTTATTTATGTGTTGAACATCCATTAGTTCCTTTAATAAAAGGTCTGCCTAAGGTACATAAGTCTTTGACATCTCCCCCAATGAGATCTATTGTATCTAGTGGTGGCTGGGTGATAGAGACCATGTAAGTATATGTTGAACATCAGTTGGGTCCATTAGTTAAAAAGATTCCTACTATACTTAAGGATACTCTCCAGCTGTTGGATGACAATGAGATCTATAATTGTGATCCCACATGTTCAAAATGTGTTTTGATTACATTAGATGTTAAGAACCTATTTACATCTATTCCTAATGATTTTGGACTTGAAGCTGTTAGAGAGGTTCTTACTAGCTGTGAAAGTATATCTAATGAGGAGACTGTGCCTATTACCACACTTCTAGACATGGTGCTGATCAATAATATCTTTATTTTTAATGGGCAGTTATTATTTACAGCGTTGGGGTGTTGGTATCCCCTGTGCGAACTCCTATGCTAATCTTGCCATGTATCATTGGGAGAAGGCTTTTTTGTTTGACCATTTGGGGTTTTCTAATATTCTCCTTTATCGACGTTTTGTCGATATTCTATTTTTATGGAAAGGTGATGAAGGAGGTTTGAATGATTTTGTTGCTTACTTGAACTCTACAACCCACTTCTTAGAGTTCAGTATGACCTCTTCTTGTGTTTCTGTAGATTTTCTTCATATTACCATTCATCAAGACTTTGCTGGACTACTGAGTACCAAATTATATCGGAAACCCTGCTGGACGAATGCTCTATTGCATTTTAATAGGATGCATCCCAGGATGACCTTTTCCAACATTGTTAAGAGTCAATACCATAGAATGAAGAGAATTTGTAAGGACCCAGATGATCTGTTATTACAGTTGGATGAGTTAGATAGGTTATTTTTGGACAGGTGCTATAAGAAGTCTATTTTAGTAAATGTAAGAGAGGAAGTAATGGGCTCGAGTGTCTCCTCAACAAGAAACATGATTGGTTATGATAGTAGCAATAGGCTTCACTTTGTCACAACCTATACAGGAGATGTCAGTTATATTGTAGAAGTGGTGAAGCGTAACTGGCATGACCTTTATTGGACCCAGCCACTGCCAGGATAGTTGGGAGGTCTCTATGTTTCTCATATAGAAATAGCAACAACTTGAAATGCATCTTATGCAAAGACGTGGTGGGGTGTCCCAATAATAGTTTGATTCCAAATAGGAGTTTGAGCCATGGGACTTTTTCATGTAAACATTGCAGGATGTGTAGTGTTATAACTGTTGTACAGAATTTGGACCATCCTGTCCTAAACTACAGGTTTGTTCCTAGATTTACTGCGACCTGTAACAGTGTTAACTTAGTATAGCTTGCATCTTGTAATTGTTGTACCTGTTTCTATGTAGGCAAGACTACATGAAGTTTGAGAGACAGGATTTATAATCATTTGTATGACATCAAAAATTCAAATCAACAAAATGCATTAGCTAAACATGTGGCTAACTTTAGTACCCATACGTTTAGCTTTAGGGTTCTGCAAATAGTGCCGATTAATGTGAGAGGAGGCAATTTGAACAATCAATTAGAGTTGGTAGAAGTTAAGTGGATTTTTAGATTATGTGCTCATATTTTTCCAGGGCTTAACAATCATGTTAGTCTTAAACCAGCCATGGTAGCACGCCCAGTAAAACAATATGTAATAAAATAATATAATAAAATAATATGTAATGAAATAAGATAAAATAAACTAGAGTAAGTTAAGGTGGGATGAGCGGAAGTAAGTCATTATCAAAGTACAGTAATATTGTTGTTTGATCCATGACCAGTTCATAGTATATATTGTAACTGGTAAAGGGAATTTTCTGAACTTTTTGCATTTATATAAAAAAAATATTTTTTTTTAATTTTTTTTTTTGAGTTGTTTTAATTTTCATTTATTTTTTCTCTATCTACGTATATTTATATATTTGAAGTATATATGCTATGTCTTGTTTTATGTATACATATATTTTACATGAATTTATATACATACACATTTATATAACTATGTTAGGATTTGTTTGTGTGTGACCGTTGAATTTCTACACACAACCTCCTACTGTCTGTTTAACTTGGATTTTATTCTGTCTCTAGTCAGCATTTGCCTTACTGCTGAAGGGGTTAATTAGTTAATTAATTAGTTAATTAATTAAATTGATTTTTCTGCTGTGAACTGGATTGGTTGGCAGTATTTTAAATTTGTTTAAATTAAGCTGACTGTTTTCTGAGATCTGATGAAGCATGTTTTTTATATGTGAAAGCGCTTATCCATTGAATATACAATACATTTGTCTGATTTTTAGAGCCTGGTGGTCCTGCCTTCTGTCTTCACTTTAGATTTCTCACAATTTTTTGGCTTGGACCTTTGGGTAGCAGGATACTTTTTTGCTTTTTTTTATGATGTGATTCACATCACTAGTATAGAAAATTGACATCGGTAAAGTATTAGAAGTTGCAGCCATATCACTAGACCCCTTATTCTCAGGAGATGACTTCTAAGAAAAGTACGGTCTACACCATAGCTTCTGTTTAAAAGTTCATCTCTAAAATGACCAATATCTCTTTCATAGAGCGTATCATTGTTGTTCAATCTAGAAATACACATGCTCTGGCCTCTAGCTATATTCCTAAAAATATGGCCTGAATGCATGCTCGTCCTTTGTAACAATGTATTTTTCCTACAACTCTTCCTGAACAATGTAGTGGTCAACTTACAACTGGGATTCACCATTACTTTCACATCTAAGAAATTCATCTCAGTCAGAGATGACTTACTTGTGAATGACAAAAATGAAACAGTATTATTCAAATAACAGATACACTGCTCTAAATATTCATGAGTTCCTTTCCAAATAAGAAAAAGGTCATCTACAAGCCTCGTATTAAATATAACGTGAGATTTGTAGAGAGAGCCAAAAACATTTTCCAGCTCCCATTGAGCCATAACGATGTTGGCGTAGCTATTGGTTAAACTGGTGCCCATAGCCATGTCAACCTTCTGTAAGAACAAACGTTCACCGAACATGAACACATTGTTCTCAAGAACAATTTCCAGGAACATACAGATTAAATCTATGGTGACTAAATCATAGTCACTCTTTCACATCAAATACTCCTTCACCATGCTAATACCACTGTCATGCGGAATGCATGTAAAGAGCTAAGTGACATTCATGCCAACCAAGAAGTAATCACCATTACAACTCAAATCATTAGTACTTTCAAACAACTCTGTCAGAAACTGTTTGGTATCCCTTAATACATGTCATTCACCATCAAATATTGCTCTCAGTCTCTTCTCTAAGGTACGGATAAGTTATGTGGTCACTGGTTGGAAGCTGAATGAGGGTAGGTTTCTAGGGGTGGTACTTTCTGGACCAGGGGAGCTAGGAGGTAGTTGGCTTGCTAGGGCTTGAATTGTCTCAGTAAAGAATCGGTTAAAACTAGCTGAAACATCCTCGGGGGGTTTATCAATAGTAGCAGCTGGGATGGTGGTAGAAGTTTGTCCAGGATGAAGTAGATTATTCAATCCTGCCCAAAACTTCTGAGGGTTGTTTTGATTTGATGTCTGTAAGTTGCAGTAGTATTGTTTTTTGTCTTGTAAAATGGATTTTTTGGTTTTGTTCCTAGATTGCCTATATTTAATTTGATCTTGGGGTCTTTAGTAGAACACCATAAAGCCCATAATTTGTTTTGATGGGTAATTTTGAGCCTAGACTCTTTAGAAAGCCATGGTGCAGTTTTTGCTTTTGTTCTCTTTGAACGAGCAGGTGCATGCAAATCTAGGATGTCAAGACATTTGTTATTAAAGTATGCAACTGCCTCCTCTAAGGGGAGGTGTTTTAGAATAGAACAGTTACATGAGTTAAGTTCTTCTTGGAATTTGGCAGGGTCAAAGTAGTCTTTTTTGTTTCTAACTTTTCTGAATAAGGGTTGTTGGGGATTAATGGCTTTGTGCTTAACTATATAAGTGAGAAGGTAATCGCTTAGGTTGTCAGGGAGGGTACCAGCAGTGTACAGCTGGGGTGACTATTTATGAGTACCCAATCGAGTATGCTTTCTTTTTGGTTAGTTTACCTAGCCTGGTAGGAGTGGATATGATTTGATTAAAAGCATGCAGGTTAATATGGGTTGATGGGGATTCTGAGGAACAGGTGCTACAGTCTATGTTAAAATCCCCAAATAGTAGGGTTTTTTGGGGGTAATGACATGATAGCCAGTGCAGGGTGTCTTCAAGTGTAGTTATATTGTTACCTGGGGGAATATACATGCAGATGATTATTAATGCATTTACTTTTGTTTAGTTCCAATCTAGTTGCAAGAATTTCAGAGTTATTAATCTGCAGTGGTTATGTTACATCTATGGTCACATTTAACTCAGATTTGTAGAGTATAGCTTCCCCTCCCCCATTCCTGGAAACACGATCCAGCCTATGCATGTTATACCCAGGTGGTAACATTTCCTTGTCTGTAGTGTTAGGTTTTAACCAGGTTTTAGACAGACAGAGAATCTCAGGGGAGTGGACAGCCAGGAGTGCATGCAGTTCATGTACCTTGTTATTAATGCTTCTAATATTGAGACGACAGACTAGGAGAGAGTCAGTTGGTCTATTGATTGTAGGACTGTAGCTTAGGTTACTAGTAGAGGGGGTGTATATATCAGAAGTGGATGGGCCAGGGTTGGGGTGAATGTCACCACCAAGTATTAGGCTAGGTCTGTACTTAGTTATAAGTTTCAGGAATGTATTTATAAATTTGTAGTAGTGTCTGGAACTAGGGCTAATGTGCCAGGGTAGGTGTGTTGATAGAGTGAACAAGACGTTGAGCAGGACCCGGTATTATATATATGGTTGAAGGTGGGAAGACTTACAGCTGGGGTGATAGTATGGCCCTTTGGGACTTGAATTCCCGTGAGAAACTGTTTTTTTTCATACAAGGTAATGAGGTATGGGACCAGCAGGAGGGGTAGTAGAGGGGAATAAATCATTGTTAGGGACACAGCTATTGCATTAAGGAATTGTATTTCCTGGTGATACAACACCAGAAGAAAGGGTGGAGGTAACTATACTGGTAGGGGATGGGAGAATGCCAGATAAAAGCTGATAGGTGCTAGTAGAATGTAGATATAGTAAAGGGGGTATGGTGAAATAACCTAGATGAAAGCTGATTGGATGTAGTAAGTGGAGGAGTGGCTATTTTACTATAAATGTAGTGATAGTGGGGGCGGGTGGAAATAGGGCAGAGAAGGGAGTGAACAGAGTGGGGCTACTGCAATCAACAAGGTTTACTAGGGCTTCCTAGAGCTGTAAGGTAAGTATTTTAGCTCTTAAATTTTAGCTCTTAAATTACACCAATTTTAGCACTTAATTTTGCTAGCTATAGATTTGCTATTTTGTAATACAATTTTTTAGTAAGAGTCCTATAGTTAATGTATTTCTAGGAAAATTTTAAGGTTAGGAATACAATAGCTGGAGGGGGCGGGGGTAAACTACACTTTAGTTAATGTTGTGAGTTAGCCAATTTGTAATGGGGACAAACTGGGGATGCTGCTTAACTTACTTGCTGTGCAGGCACAACGAACAGAGGTGTAGGGAAGATACAACTGATGCAGGATGAAATGAATGTGAGTTAGGTAGTAGAGAGTTTGATTAAAGATGGCACCCTAGGAGGGGCTGACTAATGATGCTAATAAGGGGATGTGGGTGGGAGTAGCAGATAGAATGGAGTAGAGAGCAGCTAGAACAGGATTAACAAGGAACTTATGGATCCCTCCTCCACAGGGAGAAGGGCTGAAAACTATCAGTGTAAGGTGAGAAATAAGCTTACAAATATCAGTAGCTAACAAAAGACTGATCTAAGTAGCTGTGGAATACTTTTAATTATCATTGCAAGCACACAAACAGGGTTGTTTGGCAGTTATGGAGAGAGTTGTGATTAGTATAGAAACTATAATGAAAGTAAAAGCAAAACTTTACCAAATTAAAAAGTAAATGCTTGGGACTGGAACAGTGTGAGTGTAAGGCTGATTCAAGATATTATAGCCCAATCTAGTGGCAATTGGCTGGATCCCTTCACTGTTGTTGTGCATACACCTTTAAGCCTCAATAGTGTACAAAAACTAAATTGTAATTAACCTATTACAACAGAAAAGCTGTAGGGAGTCAGGTTCTTGCTTCCCAGAGGATTTACTTAGTTAAGATAGCCAGCCTCAGTGAAGAATGTAGATATTGCTTTATTTTAAGGCCAACAGACTGCAGAAACTTTCCTTGCCTAATAGATCATCAGGTTAGGATATCATGGTGTGGAAACTTATCAGACTCACAAAATTTAGAGGATTCCTAGCCTGCTTTGTTATCTGTAGAGCTAAGTTTGTACCACTCCATCTTACACAAATTAGAAAGTAGGTGTTGAAGTATACATTTGAAATAACAAATCAGTTTGGGTAGTCAAAAGAATGGCGCTAGCTTATGTGATAATTATATAGATAGGAGAAACAGTCAATAACATGGAGCAGTGGCTCTACCATATGCTACACAATTTAGTCATTTATATGTTACTGTCCTTCACAATCCATGGTTTCATATTGGCCAGCGTGCAATGCACATTGTACATAACAATCTCACAGGAAATGCTGACAGAATCCAAGACAAGGTTCTAGTGACATTATTGTATCTGAGCTAATAATAGATTTTAGATAAAATCAACCACAAAATGTTAATTGACTGATCAAGTAACCAAGCCCAACAGCAAAAAATAACACTAAGAAATGAAGAAACACTGCTCCAAACCCACAAAATGGTATTTTAATAAAACAAAATGTAAGTGTTTTCATTTTCAATGTTGAAACATCATCAGACAAACAAACACACTACCTCACATCTTTTAAGTACTATACAATACTAACATCACAATATACAATACCACAATACAGTAATACTAATAAAATTACATTAGTTGAAATGCCACCACCCCACAGGGCTCAATGAGTGTGTATCGATCAAGCCCATTTTAAAGTTAAAAGGAGGGGCTGTTTGATTCTTATTTTTAATAATATGTACTTTTTAATATGTATTTCGACTAATGCAATTTTATTTAGTAAAACATATGCATGCACATGTATTTTTGATATATTTTTGATATTTTTGATGTTTGGTTTGTATTTTTAAGTTCACAGTATGTATCAGTATTTTATTTAACATGAAGGTTATGTTACATAAGATAAAATGTTTTGCTCTTTGGCACCACCTTCTGTAGGAACTGAGATGCTACATAATATGTTCTTATGTTTGGCGCCACCTTCAAAGGAAGTGATGTTAGCATTTTATAGTATTTAAAGGATGTGAGGTAGTGTGTTTGTCTGATGATGTTTCTGTAACATTGGAAATGAAAGCGCTTACATTTTGGTTTATTAAAAATACCATTCATTCATTGACAGATGGAAAGACACTCAACTGCCAATTTTCATGTTGTTATTTCAGAGATGTACATAAATTCCAGTTTTACAAAAAAATATGAAAGTGGCCTTTGCTGACTCCTCCACCCCAAGGAAAGGCAGGCAGATCTGGTCTGTGACTTGGATGGCACCTAGTGGGAGCACTGAATATTGCACCAGTGGAGATCAGATCTAAAGATCATGCAGTGCATCACTGCATGCACTGTAACTATGGAGAGCAGACTTCAGGACATAAGTGTGCTTACCCAGAAATCGGGCAGTGATTGCAGAGAACTGCTAATCATGGTTAGAAGCTCTATGGGTAGGTCCAACTGACTTAATAATGACTCATTCCTTGGGTGCCTGGCGGACATCTCAGAAGGAAGAAAGTAGGTCATTTGGACACTGTTAGTGGGGGGCATTTGGTCAGTTGAGTCGAATAGGCAGGTATGCATCAATGAGAAGTCTTACAGTGTTTTCTTTTTTCTGATTCATTTTTATTCAGTTTATAATATATGTATCTCAACATATGTAACCCATCAGTTTACATTTAATTATATATAATTCGCATATTTATCTACACATCGAACTATATACAATCACATATGTATGCACACATTGATCTATATAATTTCTTTTATATCGTTATATACTGCCTAGTTATCCTTTCCTCTGCAGTTTCTTATGCCAAATTGACACCTTTCTCTTTAATTCCTCAACCTTATTCTGTTACACCCATTGCAATTGTCCTAATTTACAATTATCTCCTACCTTTTTGTAGCTTTTCTTATTTTGCTCTCCACCATTTGCAACTTCCTTTTTCCCCTACCGAGTCATAATATCTCTCTCATATCTTCTCTTTTCCACTCCGACACACACTGTCCACTGTAAACAACAAAAAAGCCTGTTATTTCCTCCCTGTTTGCTATAAATCTCCTTCCAAATAATCCTCATTGCAACCAATACTACATACATAACTAGGCAGTATCTCCATTCATTATCTCTCTCTCTCTCTGCTGCTGTACGTCTGTCTTCACTACTCTGCCATATCCCACTGTCACCCATTTACAGTACTTTTGGGGGGTTTATTATGACCTACAGAGTGATGCAGATCCCTGACACACTCCCTAACCTACTCATCCTCCAGATTTACAGAGAGATTTCATCATAACCCTGTAGTTCACGCTTTGTCTTTTTTCCCCCACCTTTCTCTTTACTTCCTCATTCTACCCTTGTATTCCTGTTTGCCCACATCTAAGCAGATTTTACTTTTCAGCCCTTTCTTAATCTCGCTCCAGTTCCCCTTACATAGCGCATCTACCTTACCTACTTTCTCCTTCTTCTTTTTCTGTTTCCTGACACTTGTTATCCGTCCCAACTTTTCTCGATGCTACATTAACAAATTCCCTATTTCAGTCTCAAACTTATCTTGTAAGCTTTTGAAGTCTAATGTAATCGATCACCTGCTTTGACCTCCTTTGTCAGCTGTATCCTAAATCTTCCTACCTGATGTTCATTTAACTTGTCTTGTATCCTCATTCCTTTCTCCCATTATCAGTTTCTTCCTTATATATTTTAAATGTTAAACAACTACCCTAGTATACCCCATACCTACATACAACTACCCTAGTATACCCCCATACCTACACACAATTACCTTAGTAATCACATGTACCTGCATACAACTACCCTACTATACACCATGTCTATATACAACTACCCTAGTATACCCCCATACCTACACACAATTACCTTAGTATACACATGTACCTGCATACAACTACCCTACTATACACCATGTCTATATACAACTATGCTAGTATACCCCCATACCTACATACAATTACCTTGGTATACACATGTACCTGCATACAACTACCCTACTATACCCCCATACCTACACACAATTACCTTAGTATACACATGTACCTGCACACAACTACCCTACTAAACACCATATCTATATACAACTACCGTAGTATACCCCCATACCTTCACACAATTACCTTAGTATACACATGTACCTGCATACAACTACCCTACTATACACCATGTCTATATACAATTACCCTAGTATACCCCCATACCTACATACAATTACCTTAGTATACACATGTACCTGCATACAACTACCCTACTATACACCATGTCTATATACAACTACCCTAGTATATCCCATACCTACATACAACTACCCTAGTATACCCCCATACCTACACACAATTACCTTAGTATACACATGTACCTGCATACAACTACCCTACTATACACCATGTCTATATACAACTACCCTAGTATACCCCCATACCTACACACAATTACCTTAGTATACACATGTACCTGCATACAACTACCCTACTATATACCATGTCTATATACAACTACCCTAGTATACCCCCATACCCACATACAATTACCTTAGTATACACATGTACCTGCATACAACTACCCTACTATACACCATGTCTATATACAACTACCCTAGTATACCCCCATACCTACACACAATTACCTTAGTATACACATGTACCTGCATACAACTACCCTACTATACACCATGTCTATATACAATTACCCTAGTATACCCCCATACCTACATACAATTACCTTAGTATACACATGTACTTGCATACAACTACCCTACTTTACACCATGTCTACATACAACTACCCTAGTATACCCCCATACCTACACACAATTACCTTAGTATACACATGTACCTGCATAAAACTACCCTACTATACACCATGTCTATATACAACTACCCTAGTATACCCCCATACCTACATACAACTACCGTAATATACTCATGTACCTGGATACAACTACCCTACTATACACCATGTCTATATACAACTACCCTAGTATACCCCCATACCTACATACAATTACCTTAGTATACACATGTACCTGCATACAACTACCCTACTATACACCATGTCTATATACAACTACCCTAGTATACCCCCATACCTACACACAATTACCTTAGTATACACATGCACCTGCATACAACTACCCTACTATATACCATGTCTATATACAACTACCCTAGTATACCCCCATACCCACATACAATTACCTTAGTATACACATGTACCTGCATACAACTACCCTACTATACACCATGTCTATATACAACTACCCTAGTATACCCCCATACCTACATACAATTACCTTAGTATACACATGTACCTGCATACAACTACCCTACTATACACCATGTCTATATACAACTTCCCTAGTATACCCCCATACCTACACACAATTACCTTAGTATACACATGTACCTGCATACAACTACCCTACTATACACCATGTCTATATACAATTACCCTAGTATACCCCCATACCTACATACAATTACCTTAGTATACACATGTACTTGCATACAACTACCCTACTATACACCATGTCTATATACAACTACCCTAGTATACCCCCATACCTACACACAATTACCTTAGTATACACATGTACCTGCATACAACTACCCTACTATACACCATGTCTATATACAACTACCCTAGTATACCCCATACCTACATACAATTACCTTAGTATACACATGTACCTGCATACAACTACCCTACTATACACCATGTCTATATACAACTACCCTAATATACCCCCATACCTACACACAATTACCTTAGTATACACATGTACCTGCATACAACTACCCTACTATACACCATGTCTATATACAACTACCCTAGTATACCCCCATACCTACATACAATTACCTTAGTATACACATGTACCTGCATACAACTACCCTACTATACACCATGTCTATATACAACTACCCTAATATACCCCCATACCTACACACAATTACCTTAGTATACACATGTACCTGCATATAACTACCCTACTATACACCATGTCTATATACAACTACCCTAGTATACCCCCATATCTACATACAATTACCTTAGTATACACATGTACCTGCATACAACTACCCTACTATACACCATGTCTATATACAACTACCCTAGTATACCCCATACCTACATACAATTACCTTAGTATACACATGTACCTGCATACAACTACCCTACTATACACCATGTCTATATACAACTACCCTAGTATACCCCCATACCTACACACAATTACCTTAGTATACACATGTACCTGCATACAACTACCCTACTATACACCATGTCTGTATACAACTACCCTAGTATACCCCATACCTACACACAATTACCTTAGTATACACATGTACCTGCATACAACTACCCTACTATACACCATGTCTATATACAACTACCCTAGTATACCCCCATACCTACACACAATTACCTTAGTATACACATGTACCTGCATACAACTACCCTTATATACACCATGTCTATATACAATTACCCTAGGATACCCCCATACCTACACACAATTACCTTAGTATACACATGTACCTGCATACAACTACCCTACTGTACACCATGTCTGTATACAATTACCCTAGTATACCCCCATACCTACATACAACTACCGTAATATACTCATGTACCTGGATACAACTACCCTAGTATACCCCCATACCTACATAAAATTACCTTAGTATACACATGTACCTGCATACAACTACCCTACTATACACCATGTCTATATACAACTATCCTAGTATACCCCCATACCTACACACAATTACCTTAGTATACACATGTACCTGCACACAACTACCCTACTATACACCATGTCTATATGCAATTACCCTAGTATACCCCCATACCTTCACACAATTACCTTAGTATACACAAGTACCTGCATATAACTACCCTACTGTACACCATGTCTATATACAATTACCCTAGTATACCCCCATACCTACATACAACTACCCTAGTATACCCCCATACCTACACACAATTACCTTAGTATACACATGTACCTGCATACAACTACCCTACTATACACCATGTCTATATACAATTACCCTAGTATACCCCCATACCTACACACAATTACCTTAGTATACACATTTACCTGCATACAACTACCCTTCTATACACCATGTCTATATACAATTACCCTAGTATACCCCCATACCCACATACAACTACCCTAGTATACCACTTTATCTACATACAAC
>NC_056744.1:491306477-491308977 GCF_019279795.1 Protopterus annectens
GCCTACCTCGATCTGGCAAAGGCCTTCGATACAATACCCCACACGGGTATCATTGAAAAACTCATCAGCTTAAATGTTAACCCATACATCACAAGATGGGTTGCAAACTGGCTGAGTGACAGAACCCACAGGGTCAGAGTTGCTGGCACCATGTCAGACTCAAAGCCTGTCACAAGTGGTGTACCACAGGGCTCAGTCCTGGGCCCACTCTTGTTTGGCATCTACTTTTCCAAAGTACAAGCAAACACAGGAGGGTTATGGCTGACAAAGTTTGCAGATGACTGCAAACTGGGCGTCATAGTAGAAAACACATCTGACACTGATATCCTTCAGAAGGGTCTCACAGAAATGGATAACTGGTGCCAGAGCCATGGCCTAAAGTTAAATGCCACAAAATGCATAGTCATACCCTTCGGGAAAAACAAGGTTACCCCTAGCTACCAAATAGGTGGCAACCCTCTGAGCACAGAAGAAGTTATCAGGGACCTGGGAACCCAGGTTGATAGTAGTCTGTCATTCGACACCCATGTAGCTAAAGTAGTTAGGAAGACCTTCTACATTGCCCACCTTATCATGAAGGGATTCTCATCTAGATCAAGGGAGGTCATAGTCTCCCTATACTCATCACTCATCAGACCAATGATTGAGTACAATGCCCCATTCGGAATGTATCTGACCCGACACTTTCAGCAGCTGGAGAGGCCACAAAAGTTCCTCACCAAAAGGATAAAGGGTCTCAAACATCTGTCCTATGCTGCCCGACTGAAAGAACTCCAGCTCTATTCAGTCGCTTACCGCTTGCTCAGAGGTGACCTTTGCCTAACATACAAGGCCATGTCAAACCCAGATTTGATGAATATGCTTCACCTCAAAAAATCTAGATCCGTCAGAACCACAAGGGCGGGAGACTTAAACCTCGACACGGCTATTAATAGGACGTGCTGGAGGGATAGATTCATAACCCAAAGACTCCCTATGCTGTGGAACAAAATCCCGGTATATGTGAGGCAGAGCACCTCACTGGCCTTGTTCAAGAGAAATCTTGACCAGTGGATGGGAGATCGCAGATATACCCCAGGGATTACCTCAGTGTCACTGCTCGACAGAGGCACAACAAAATAATGGGTATAGTTCCCCATACTAAAGGGGTGGCGTAAGCCACAAAACTATGGGCTAGGCTTGTAAATGCCCTCGGGCAGATAGCCTAGTATGAACCTATGAACCTATGAACTTCGTGGAGCATCCTTGATTGGAGTGATCCACACTCTGGGCATATATATATATATATATATATATATATATATATATATATATATGGTTCTACCTGACATAGTCGAAACCACACAACACCGACAACGACATCACCGACACCACATAATCAACAGTGCATTAACACGAAACCTCACATACCCGACAACGAAATAACCGAAGGTACACAAACACGAAACCCCGTACACTGCACACACCACAATAACAACAATAAAAAACAAAACACTTCCCCATTCCACAAACCACACACACAACACAAGCACACCAAAATCCTTATAAACCCACACTAAACCTTACATACACAACTATCGACAACCCTAACCCTAAGGTCCGTCACTATCGCACATGTACCTAACCCACTCCCTAACCCTAACTCACTTAACCCGCCCCTATCCCAAAGTCTATCCCTACCGCACACTTACCTAACCCGCTCCCTAACCCTAACTCACTTAACCCGCCCCTATCCCAAAGTCTATCCCTACCGCACACTTACCTAACCCGCTCCCTAACCCTAACTCACTTAACCCACCCCTATCCCCACAGACCGTCAATATCCACACTTACCTGACTCGCACCCTAACGTCCATCACTACCACATACTCACACAGCCTTTTCCCATGTCGGCATCCTCGGCGTCGGTGTTGTCATCCATCGTGTCGGTCTTCTGCATTGTCGATGTTCTGGCACTCGCGATTCGCGTCGGTCTTCTTCATTGTCGATCTTCTGGAGCTTGGGATTCCGTCGTCGGTGTTCTACGCTGTCGACTAAGTCAGGTAGAACCATATATATATATATTGTTTTTTTTTTTTTGGCAGATATACGTTCAGTTTTTTTATTCATATTCCAGTAGCCATTTTGTAATAAAAACACCATCTGTTTCTGAAGCCACACATCTGCCAACAATGAACTGATACTTGTATCAGGCTGCTGAATTCCGATAGATCCCAAAGAGGAGAGTGTCATAGATTTATAAGGGACAAGGAACACTTAATAAAATGTGGAGGGCTGCATAGTGTTGCCTTCTCTGCATCAAAATAATGTCTTTCCCATTCTGGTGCAAAAAGGTAAAGAGTCAGTGGACACACAATCCTTGAAAGGGGGATCTATTAATCATAGGGCAGGTACAGAATCTTCTAAATAAATCACAGAAGGTTCCACTGGGAACACAAGCCATCAAAACTTTGAAGTGTACACCTCTACCCATCCTTTTTGCAAGATCATAAAGCTACTA